>NC_090232.1:33245354-33545354 GCF_024489055.1 Chanodichthys erythropterus | reverse complement strand
CATGGACTATTTAAACATTTTCTTCACTGACTTTCTGGACGGACAAGTTTGTGCCCCCTTAAAGCCAATGGAGGAGTATTCCACCGCTCATATTTAATCACAAAAATATTAATTTGTGATCCGAAGATGAAAGAAAGACTTGCATGGTTGTATCAACATGAGGGTGAGTAATTACTGACAGAATTTTCATTTTTGGGTGAACTAACCCTTTAAGAGTTCCTTTCAATGGAACTAAGGGTCCAAGCCCAACCCCTGAAAACAACCCCACACCATAATCCTCCCTCCACTAAACTTTACACTTGGCACAATGCGGTCAGGCAAGTACCGTTCTCCTGGCAACCGCCAAACCAAGACTTGTCCATCGGATTGCCAGACAGAGAAGCGTGATTCGTCACACACAGCTATCAGCTCACAGCTTATCCTGCTTATGAAATTCACCATAGGCCAGCAAACCAATGAGAACGTGGGACAATGATGATGCTCCATAACAAAAGTGCAAAGGCGCAAAAGCTGCTGTAGATCAGCTTACCCGGAAGTCTCAGTAACTGGCAGATTTAAAGAAAATTACCGTAGTTTGTCAAATATATAAATTACGGACAGTTACATATGCATTGCCAATCAAGTAGGCTTTATGGTTCACCTCAAACAACGGATTTAATAGTAATTTATAATGTTATATTAATTGCCGAGTCCATGAATGGCTTGGGTATGCAGCCATTGTAGAGCATTCGCAGCTTATATGGACCGCATGCCACTGATATATACACATACACAGAAGGATCATGTGACTCTGAAGACTGGAGTAATGATACTGAAACTTTGCAATCACAGGAATAAATTACATTTTAAATTATATTAAAATAGAAAACAGTTATTATAAATTATAATAATATTTCACAATATTACTCTTTCTACTGTATTTTTTTATTAAATAAAGGTGCCCTAGAATCAAAAATTGAATTTACCTCGGCATAGTTGAATAACAAGAGTTCAGTACATGGAAAAGACATACATTGAGTTTCAAACCCCATTGCTTCCTCCTTCTTATATAAATCTCATTTGTTTAAAAGACTTACACGCGGATCTCAACATAACACCGACTGTTACGTAACAGTCGGGATCATTAATATGTATGACCCCAATATTTGCATATGCCAGCCCATGTTCAAGGCATTAGACAAGGAAAGGCAGTATTAACGTCTGGATCTGTGCACAGACAAGGTAAGCAAGCAAGAACAACAACGAAAAATGGCAGATGGAGCAATAACTGACATGATCCATGATAACATGATATTTTTTGTGATATTTGTAAATTCTCTTTCTAAATGTTTTGTTAGCATGTTGCTAATGTACTGTTAAATGTGGTTAAAGTTACCATCGTTAATTACTGTATTCACGGAGACAAGAGAGCCGTCGCTATTTTCATTTTTAAACACTTGCAGTCTGTATAATTCATAAACACAACTTTATTCTTTATAAATCTCTCCAACAGTGTAGAATTACATGTTAGCCACAGAGCACAGCTTCAAACTCACACACTTTACTCACATAATTTGAAGCATGCATACAGCATGCATGACGAACATCTTGTAAAGATCCATTTGAGGGTTATATTAGCTGTGTGAACTTTGTAAATGCACTGTAATATAGTCGAGAGCTCGTGTGGCAGGGAGCACGCCATTTAAAGGGGCGGCACTGCCAAAATCAGTGCATAGTTAATGATGCCCCAAAATAGGCAGTTAAAAAAATTTATTTAAAAAAATCTATGGGGTATTTTGAGCTGAAACTTCACAGACACATTCAGGGGACACCTTAGACTTATATTACATCTTGTGAAAAAGCATTCTTGGGCACCTTTAAATAAATGCAGCCTTTGTGAGCATAAGAGAGTTCTTTTAAAAACATTTAAAAATAATTTAAAATAAATGAGAGGCTACTCACTGCAGAGCCATAACCTCCAGCTCCCCCTCTCTGGAGCTCCTACTGTGGGCATGATGGGTGGAGATGCATCCCCCAACCACACCCTAACCCTACTCATAACCCTATCTCTCCACCCTTTAAACCGGTTAAGCTCCACCCATGAGCTCCAGAGAGGTGGAGCTGGAGGTCATTATGCTCTGCAGCGAGCACTACTTGATATAAATGATCAACTATCTAGAAATAATCAAGAGGAAATATCAAATGATAAAAAAGATGGTATCATACCAATGAATGGACGATTGGCTTTTGGTGTGAGGTCACCTCCCTCTATCTGCTCCACAAAGTTAAAGAGAAAGTTCACAGAACTCTGACCTGTATTAGTCACAATTAAAATATAGTGAAATGAAACATTATTGCAATCTTGCAATAAAAACTTAAAATTCAAGATTTGACTAAAAATAAATGATATAATAATTATATATTTGATTAAAAGTTAAAATCTCAATAGTTTACATATATGGCAGAATAAAAATCTTTACCAGTGATTTTAAGGCTGTAGAAGCTTTTAGAGTTAATGCTGATCTTCCATTCCCCTGTCTGGTTGTCAGAGTTTAGTTTTACTCTCCTTAAATTCCCTACAGTCAGGATGCTACCCAGAGGACCATCTGCCACTGAACCTGCCTGAGACACACCTGAAAGACAGGGGAAGCATAGTTTATTTTTACAATGATTTCGGCATCTAGATTTTTGTATTGCAGAAAATAAAACCATCATATTAACACACAATGTTCAAGGTGTTTTTGCTCACCTGTAGGGCTGTAGAGGGTAAAGACTGGAGAGTTTCCGGTGACATACACAGTCACACTGGACAGAGATGGATCCAACACAAAAGAAAAGCTTTCTTTTGTGGCTAGACTTCTCACTACGTAAAGAACAGTCACCTTCAAGAAACACAGAGATATTTTCAATATGTTGCAGTGTTTCAAAGCAAAATTCCAAAAAATTGAAATATACATTTAATGCATCTGCCTGTAACTTTTTGTGTTCAAAATTTACAAAAATTATATGAGAATGTACAACATGAATCCATTTTCCAAACCGTGTTTTTGTCTTACCCTGAATCATTATGGTACACTTACAATAAGTGTTTATATTCAGACTATTTTAGACTGGTCTGGTAGGAACCGCTGTGGAGTAGCACAGTACCTGCGTGACTCATCATAGACATAAAAGGAGAGAAGTAGCAAGATGCATGCTGTTCTGTTTATTAACCGCTAGATGCCAAAAGTTACAGACTGTAGCTTTAAAAAAAAAAAAGAATATATATATTATAAGTGCTTCATAAGGCAACAAGACAATGACCCAAAACAGTTACTACTGCCAATTTAATCAAGGAGATTATCATGAAATTTTGGGTCTTAGATTGGCCAAGTCTCCAGATTTAAATCCTATTTAACATGCATTTCATGCTGAAGAGGAGACTAAAGGCAGAAACTCCCCAAAACAAGCAACCATTGAAAATGGCTGTAAGTGTGAAAACCAAGAGTCTGGTGATGTCTGGGTCACAGACTCGCTCCTGTGATTGCTTGCAAGGGATTTACAAATAAATATTAGCTTTTACACATTTACTTAAAATTAAACTGTCCAAATACAGAGGGAAGTGCTGTACTTCTTAGTTACTAAAACATTTGAAACAGTCAATAATAAAATGTGACAGTCTGTACTTCTGCCTCTTAATCATATTTATAGATTTCTTGACACCACAGCTAACAGAGCAATTTTGTCTTTACTGTTCCAATACTTATCGAGGACACTATATGTTTAAATACATATATTGCAAAGAGCAAAAATGCAAAAACAATATTTTGGGGTGAATACTTCCCATTCTTTTTTATATTTTTCCATATTAAGGGGGTCATCGAATGAAAAATTGAATTTACCTCGGCATAGATGAATAACAAGAGTTCAGTACATGGAAAGGACATACAGTGAGTCCAAACTCCATTGTTTCCTCCTTCTTGTGTAAATCTCATTTGTTTAAAAGACAGGCGAAAAACAGGCGAATCTCAACATAACAATGAATGTTACATAACAGTCGGGATCATTAATATGTACGCCACCGATATTTGCATATATGCCAGCCCATGTTCAAGGCATTACACAATGGCAAAACGTCTGGATCTGTGCACAGCTGAATCATCAGGCTAGGTAAGCAAGCAAAGACAATAGTGAAAAATGGCAGATGGAGCAATAATAACTGACATGATCCATGATATCATGATATTTTTAGTGATATTTGTAAATTGTCTTTCTAAATGTTTTGTTAGCATGTTGCTAATGTACCGTTAAATGTGGTTAAAGTTACCATCGTTTCTTATTGTATTCACGGAGACAAGAGCCGTCGCTATTTTCATTTTTAAACACTTGCAGTCTGTATAATTCATAAACACAACTTCATTCTTTATAAATCTCCAACAGTGTAGCATTAGCCATTAGCCACGGAGCATCGCCTCAAACTCATTCAGAATCAAATGTAAACATCCAAATAAATACTATACTCACAGGAATCGATGTATGCATGCAGCAAGAATGACAAACACTTTGTAAAGATCCATTTTGAGGGTTATATTAGCTGTGTGAACTTTGTTTATGCTGGTTAAGGCAGTCGAGAGCTTGGGGGCGAGGAAGCACGAGATTTTAAAGGGGCCGCACACTGAATTGGTGCATATATAATTATGGCTCAAAATAGGCAGTTAAAAAAATTAATAAAAATAAATCTATGGGGTATTTTGAGCTGAAACTTCACAGACACATTCAGGGGACACCTTAGACTTATATTACATCTTATTAAAACTGGTTCTTGGGCACAACCAATAGTTATAGTGAGTTTAAAGAGTTAGCTCAAACTAAAATACAAACTACATCTGTCCTTTATGTTCCATGATGATTTTACTTTTTGATTTATCTCTTTAAGTCACTGTCAGAACATACCAGGGCTGAGGTAGATGTATCCGTAATGACTGCAGTGGCCTGAGAAAGTGAAGCCCTTGTGACCTCTATGGCCTGTCCACCAGAAATATGAGCCAGGTCTCTGTACAGCTGTATGTCTGACTGAGTAATTGATCTTGAATTAAACTGTTGAGATTGTGAGACATCCCGTCTTCTACGGAATGAGAGGGCGTTAGTCAACATGAAAGTGACCTGGATGCCAGGGAGAAAGTGCAGAGAGCAGACAAAAATGTAGAAAAATGTCAGTTACAATTCAACAACACAGTAAGTTAGCAGCAATAAGTAATCTGCAGGCACTCACTGTTGTCTTAGTGATTTCTATCATGGCCTGAACGATGCTTCTCAATTTTGAGTCCTTTGCTGAAGCATCAGTGAAAACAAAAATGTCTGAAGATGGAGGAGCACCTGCTAGTGCCAACTGGAGAACCATGAGGATAAAAAATATAAGAGGAGCTCAAAATTATTATCATTTCTAATCTTATGTACGGTATCTTTGAATAGGAGTGTTTACCTAGTTTAAATAAAAGTTTACAAAACTTTCCAAAAGGGGGGGGGGGGGGGACACACACACACACACCAGCAGTCCTGACAGGCACATTTCTGGTTCGTCTCCTCCTCCAGATGCTTTAAGGGAATTGATTTCTGCTTTGAAAATGTTTGCATCCTTAGTCCTTGTCAGAGGTCCAAAATCTGTATGACACAGACATCACAGAAAGCTATACAGCAATTTAAATTGAATATAAATTTAATAATAACAGAAATAGTTTGTATATCTTTATATAATTTACTTCCACTAAACTGTTGTTTAGCTATCATAAACTCTGTAAACACCTCATTGAATTGCCATCTTGGTTTGGAGAAGAAAAAAATATCCACATACAACATCTTGCCACTTGGTAGCAGTGTGTTGAAGCATTAGTATCAAAGAGCTTAGAACCCAAGAGGCGACACTTTGATACTTTTTGGGTAACAGCCACTAGACTAGCACTCCGGTACGCGGCCGCCATTATGGGCTGAAAATACTAACTGGACCATAGAATCCTTCACATCTTATGCACCTAAAATCGCCGAATCTCACTGCCAAATCAGAAGCGCAATAGAACAGTTAAGTCACCAGTAAATTGTATGTCTCCTACAGTAAATGTTGTATTGTCTTATACATGTTTTATTTTGCCAGTTGTGGAATCCAACCATTCAACCAGTAACGTAGGCTAGTAGTTAGCCTACTTTATATTGAGTATTTCCATTGTATGCAACTTTACCCATTTATTAATAGTAAATTAATAATTAATAAATTTAAGATCATAATGTTTGCAACAAACAATATATTTTAGACCCAATGGAGTAGCCTAATAGTATAGGCTATGTCTGAATTGAAATATATTGTACATTTTAATGGATCACGCTACAAACATAATGATCTTATAATGATGCATTGCTGTGTCCGTTATCACATAATTCACACTTTTGGACACTTTTGTTTCAATAGACATTACAACACTGCAAAATCAAGCTGTTATATTCATATATTTATTGTCCAACATTCCCAATTTTTCTGATGCATGTCCTTGATTTAATTTCATATGTTGGTATTAATTCAGTGTTTATAATGCTAATACTTGAACTTCAAAGAATTTTAACCCAAACTGACTGGGTTTCTAGATAGCAAAGGTTTTGTGAAAAAAGTGGAAGACTTAAACACAAAGTGTGTAAAATAAACTGTATAAAGTATCTGATGATCACTAGTGATATTATTTTATTCTGTGTTGTCATCATTCAGGTTGAATTTCAGCTTTAATGTACGTTTTTTTAAAAAGCAGCTGCATTTTAGTCTAGGACTAGCTTAAGCCTTGTCTGTGAAACTGGGGGTATATGCATTAAAATCCAAGCATAAGAAAATGGCTTTTTGAATTGCAGTCCACTGTAGTGACCTCTATGCGTGAAAGAGTTAATATATTCCATAAAAAAAATAAAATAAAAAAAAAACCTCACTCACAGATCATTTTTATGTTCAGGTAATTGCAAGTTCAAGTTAAACTTGAACATGAACAAAAGTGATGATGTGTTTACTAATTATTCCATCTATTTCCTCTTGATGCAAATGCATCAGTGAATGTTTGGTGCATTCAGGCTCATTTACACACACACGTTATATGGGCAGGCATTCATGCCGACAGCGTGATCAGCCAATCACAACATTACCACGCCACACTTTAGGAACTCAGTTAGTGTCATCACTGGTGTAACAGTGGGACAGTGTTATAAAAATTAGTAGTCTATAGAATATTAAATCTCATATTTCATAATAATATATATATATATATATATATATATATATATATATATATATATATATATATATATATATATATATATATATATATATATATATATATTTTACTGTTAATTATTTTGTCATTCAAAACAATGTTTTAAGGCAGTGCCTTAAAACATTGTTTTGAATGACAAAATAATTAATTTTCAATTTTGCTTCTGTTAAAAAAAAAAAAAAATGGATTATATAGGTCTAAATACAAAATATGACCTGGATCATTAAATGGGACTAGAATGTATCCTGAAGGTTCTTCCGGAGTTCCTCTCCTGCTGTCTATGATACTGAAGGACACTCTCTTGGCTTCTTCAATGTCATCAGACATACTGCCCGTAGTGTCAATCACGAAAGCCAGAACTGAGGTCTGACTGAGGCCCATCAACCTGAGAGAAAGAAAGAAACAAATAAAATTGACTGAACCCCTGGAGGCACTATACATTTCTGACACTATAATTAAAGAAATGTGTGTATTACCATCAGCTGAAATGGCATTTTCCCCCCTTTTTTCCTGTCCCCAAAGATATTTACAATACTGCAGCCTATATAATTCATTGTTAACTGAATTATGAATTCTGAACTTTCTTTAATGCTGCCTTCAATTATTGTAAATATGAGTTTCCTAGGTAAATATTGCACATCAGTGTCCTACAATTTCGAAAGTTGAATGCAATGAGCTCGTAATCACGATTTTCAGTTATGAAAACATAAAAGCCAAAACACACCAGGGGCCTCATTTATAAAACATGCATATGCACAGATTTGATCTCTGAGTGTGCGTTCACTAAAATCCACACCAACTTTCATATTTATAAAACGGTTTTTGTTGTGGAAAAGTGCTTAGCTCCATGTCAGGGTCTAAGCGCCCAATTTACTTAAAAACAAAATCGAAGAACAAACTGATGTGACATCATTTCGAACAAAATCTGGCCAAAACGAAGTTCATTTTAGTTCGAAACGACTTCCAAAAGCAAACTCACACAAGTATGTAGGGGTTCTTCTCAATACTCAAATTGACGCAAGTCTGCGAGCTACGGAGAGGACTTTACCTGGCAATCAAAGTGGCATTATGTCAAGAAAGTGCGGATTTAGAAGACCGTGAGGGTTTAGGGTGCCATTTGGGACCGGGCCAAGAAATGAGAAGCACCATAGGTCTCTACAGGACAGTTACCAGATCATTGGGCGAGGCCATAAACAGAGGGGCATTTTCAACTGTGTTACCTGAGTAAGGTTTAGGGGTGGGGTCGGGTGAAGGGGATAATTTTCATTGCGTGATTTATAAACACCCACAAATTCAGAAATGCCCCATACTCAACTCTCAGGAAAAGTTCGCTCCAGCTGCAACTACCATTGGTCCGTGACAATAATGTAATAGAAGGTGTACGCTGAGGCTCTGCCTTCTTTCACACGGAACACTTCTCTGACTCATTTCATCTGTTGAGTTTGTAACATATCCATGGTTGAAATCATGAACACACTGGATAGTCGAGGTATAGAAGAAAATAAAGTTGTGCTTCTGATAAATGAGGCACTGGCACTGTTTTTCATGTTTGTTACTGTAAAGCGGTTTGCTTATAAGCAATCCATTGAACAAAATCCCATAAATAATCATGACATATGACTTTCCTGGAGTGCTAATTTGCAGAGCTCATGCTAACATACCCATGTTGTTATGATCAGATGTATTCTTATGCTTTCTCTAAAAAAAAAAAGCTTCCTATTTTCTTATTTTGTTGTGTTTATTTTGTTACTGAAGCGCGCAGGACATATTTACATATTCATCTAAACGTCGCTCTCAGCATTGTCGTAGCATCAGATGTCCGATAACAGTATATCGCTGCTCATGTATTACAAACACAGACGTACACTTTCCTTGTGGCTGAGAGTCAAGAGTACTACAGGTATTTGGAAATTTAAGCATTTCTTTCTGCTCACCATTCTCAAGTAAAGCATTTGGACGTTGACTGTTACAATTATATTAATTTGGCGGAGTTTACAAGGTGGAGATCTAAAACTATTCAGCTGCGCACAATTTCAAGATCATTTGCAAATTATACATTTCACATCTGGAAGAGAGGCATGCGCACAATGTTTTTGTGCATACGTTCTTTTCTCTGAATCACACGTATGCACATTTGAGAAATTATCGTAAAATCAAATATAGGTCAGTTTATTACGAAATATTTTATAAATGCGGCCCATGGTGTGTTCTTCATCATTTTGTAGAAGTAGAGTTAAAAAAATCTTGCTGAATTTTATATAGAAATGCTACA
This sequence comes from Chanodichthys erythropterus, assembly GCF_024489055.1. NCBI lineage: Eukaryota > Metazoa > Chordata > Actinopteri > Cypriniformes > Xenocyprididae > Chanodichthys > Chanodichthys erythropterus. Next base: position 33,535,823 of record NC_090232.1, on the reverse strand, counting down.
TCGTCGAAGACGACCAAAGTGACTTCCCTTACGAAAAAGAAGTTTATTCAAGTGTGCTATTATCAGTATAGCCTACTTCTTTTAAACTAAAAATAACAAAGTATAGCTATTTCAGTCTACGTTTTATGTACTTCTCAGAAATACACTTAAAATTGGAAATTTACTTAAAGTATACTTGACTTATACTGACAGAAAAATCTAAATATATTTGGCCTATACTCAAATCTTTTGTTTGAGATCTACTTAATTAATTTACTGATTTACCAAGGCTGCGTTCCACTCCAGTTTTAGACACGCACTCGCGAACTTAACCCACAATGCAACACGATTATGACATCACCGCAAATCGCGTTTATTTTACCCCACCACAAACAATTCTATGATATATTACTTATTTTTTTAAACATTTAAAACACACATATATACATATAGAATGCTGTAGTAAACAAATTTGTAAGGGGGAAAAATAAATAATAAATCAGCTCCATTGCGGATAATCCGGGATTCCAAGTGATCAAGGGTTTAGGACGTTCCAGTTCGGTTCAGCCCATTGCAAAGGTTCCGCCAGAAGTGGGCACTCGTGCAACGTAAGCAATGACGTACATCCAAGTCAACGAGACCGAAGGAAGTTAGGGAGAGAAGGGCATATAAAATCCGAACTGGAACGCGGCCTTAATCTACTTTATTATCGTCGCTTCGTAACAGGTTGAACTGGACTATCACGTGTAGCCTACTATTTTAAATAAAGTTTTATTTAACAAAATTCGTGAGGCGCACGTTCAGCTAATCAACCAATCAGTACAAGAGGAAGTCGGTAGCCTATATAAAGCCGTCTCTCACCTCTATCCCGCGACAAGTTTCACAGCAAGCATCCCTCCACCACCCCATCACCTCACTCTTGGCTGGTTTCTATCCAGTTAGGGAGGGGGAGTAGGCTACTCTGGGTTCGGGCCAAATTCCGAGCTCGGAGCCCTCCCCCGGACAGCAAGCCAAATAACGTACCCATTACCATACGGGTTAGTTTATTTTTATTTCATGTACGTAAACTCGTGAATTATGTCTTTACTACCTTTCTGGGACTTGAAAGGTGCCTATTCAGAGGTTTTAGTTTTACATGGAGTAAAATAATTATTACCAGAGTTTCAGTGATTTTAGTCCCGTCCGAATTTGCCATCTCAGTAACAATAGCCTATAGGACGGGAATATAATTACGGGTAATTCGCCTTATTCACCTCGAACGTTAGGAGCTTGAGGGGTACACCAGTGGCGATTTCTTTAAGACCGCAAGGGAAGCTCGGCTTCCCTTATAATGTCACAAAATTAATGGTCAAATATGTACTATTGTATTAACATTTTATTGACTAAAAATGCGTTAGAAAACGTTCATCTCAAAGACGAGTTCGTTCAGAATCAGTCACATATAGCAGGTCGGCTGACTCGATTTCCTTCTCATACATTTCCGCAGCGTCACATTTCCCTATAGTCACATGGATACGTTTACTTATTGGAGTAGGATTTTTCTCCATCTCTGGTAAGATAGCAATCATCATAATATGTGTGTTCTTTAATTATTAGGTGTGCAACGGATCGCAGTTAATCCGTGATCCATACGGATAAGGTCCAACGGTTCGGCACGCATGTGATTCGCGGATTAACTGCTATATTTAACCATCATAGAGTGAAAGTTTGTAATTTGGACGTGTTTTGTCTCGCCAATTAACACATTCAAACGACTTTAAAAGCGGAAGAAGAGGCAAAAATCGGGACTCGCAAACTGTAATCTGTGCGCACAGCCCCCCGAAACGCGCGCATGATGAGAGTCAGACAGCGCGCGAACACCGCATTAATTCCGCTTTCGCGTTTACTTGCGCTTGAAAGGAAACCTACACACAAAATTATGTCAAAATACCTGTCTCGGCAAGTATTCTCTCGGTTATGTCATAAGTGAAGTGTTGAGAAGGAAACCGGATGTGTGTCAGTTATTTGGTCCGTGCTTTCCTTCTTAAAGTGACAGCAGCCTTTGCTTATCTGTACTATAAGGCAGTGGTTCTCAAACCTGTCCTAGGGACCCCCCACCACTGCACATTTTGCATGTCTCCCTCATCTCTAACACCCAATTCAACTCTTGCAGTCTCTACTAATTAGCTGATGACTTGAATCAGGTGTGTTAGATGAGGGTGACATGCAAAATGTGCAGTGGTTGGGGGTCCCTAGGACAGGTTTGAGAACCACTGCTATAAGGAATCACTGAAGCTATACGCGCTCAGTCCCATCGCGGATTTCTCAAGTTCAGTCGAAATAAAAACTGCTGCAACCTATTTCTTTGATATTTGCTCGGCGAAGTTGCTTGATTTTCATCATACATTTCACACAGTTATACACCACATTCCTTGTTTCAGTTTTACAGAGTTTTTTTTTTTTTTTAGATCGTTCATTCATTCATTCATTCATTCATTCATTCATTCATTCATATAACGTTAGTAGGCTAGGTTAGCGTCGTGGGTGAAACTGCGCACGATGGCATTTGAAAGTGTTCCTTACGAGGAAAAACAGCAGGGCAGATCAACACCTAAGATTGATTTAGTGCAAAAGATAGGGAAAAATAACAGGTCTTTTCAGCTCTCCTGGTATGACAAAGTTAGCTGGCTGACTGGAAGTGCTGTGACAAATAAAATGTATTGCTGGCCATGCCTCTTGATGAAACCATCTCACGGATGTGTTGTTTGGTCAAAGGTGGGGTTTGGAGATCTGTCTAACTTTGACAGGGCATATAAAAGACATGAAAAGAGCAATGAACATGTGAGTGCATGTGCAAGATTAAGTTGCATGGGCAGGATCAGGGTTGAGCATAAATGAATGAACATAAATGAAGGTGCTCGCATTCAAGTGGCTAAACATAATGAAATAGTCAAACAAAACCGGGCCTTCCTAAACCGCCTTATTGATGTGACATCCTTGCTTGGCCGGCAGGAGCTGTCATTTAGGGGACATGATGAGAGTAGTGAATCATCCAACAAGTGGAAATACAGGGAGTTCACAGAAACATTAGCTAAATATGACTCTGTCCTGTCCACACAATTCGAGATCTCAACTGTGTTTTCTGGTATGTCCCATACATTCAAAATTATTTGATCTCTGCTCTTGCAGCCACCGTTTCTGATCAGATCAGAGATGAAATTCAGGATGCTCCCTTTTTTGGATGGCAGGTGGATGAAACAACTGATATATCCTACCGTGCCCAACTCTCTGTCATTGTTCGCTATGTGGATAGTGCAGGTAAAATAAGTCACAGTGAAAAGGAATGTAGGGCAGAATTTACTTTTAAATAAATAGACAATTTTATGATGTAGGCCGAAAATGAGCTTCCCCTCTCTGACAGACTGTAGTAGCCACCACTGGGGTACACCTACCACTTCCGGCTATGATGCACACCTTTTATATTTTAAATATTTATTAAAATAAACTCAAATCATGTGTAAATATGGCTATTTTTCACTATATACGCTCATACATAAATATGCCATAATTTAATGCTCAATAACATTTGAAGGGAAGAATTAACAGCCATAAAAACAACTGTAAAGTGTTCATCTACATGTCAGCTACGATGCACATCTTTTATATTTTTTAATATTTATTAAAATAAACAGTCAAATCATATGTAAAAATGGCAAGATTCGTAGTCCACAAAGTTTCCATTGCTGCTACTGATTGTGGCTACTGTATTGGAGTCCAACTTCCGGGTTTGTGTACCCCTCAACGGCGTTCGAGTTTTCAAAATGGCCGCCAGGTGAATAAGGCGAATAGGCTAATTGTGAAATGTGATGGGTTATAATTACTTTACCCCGCCCCCATGTAAAACTAATCCCGTCCGAATAGGGTTGAAGATATTTTGGATGAAATCCGAGATGTTTCTGAACCACACAAAAGCCCTATTTGGACGGGATTAGTTTTACATGGTGGAGTAATGTAATTTGACCTCAAGACGTCTAAATTAATGGCCAGTTCACACGGGATAAGACATCTCAGTAAAACTAGCAGAAGGGGTAACGATTTATCCACCGCCGTCACCTCCCTGTCATCATGTGGGTGTAGGCTACGTTGCTTTCTGATACCATGTGCGCAAACACATAAAATCTAAATATATAAACTATATAACAGTTAGGTCCGGTCAAACGATTTATTAATTAAATTATGATTGGATTATGATGGTAATAGGCACTTAGTTAAAGCTAAAATCAGTTTTGTGCCTCTGACAAGTCTTCTTTTTGCTCTGAATGATATGTGGAAAATAATTGTTTTTTAATTTGTTTTGTCCCACCACCTACACAAATGAATGTTTCTTCAAGCGATTCCATGCTTGAAAAATGCACGGAAAACTAATTTCAAAACAGGGAATGACGGAATTTTACCGTACTTATATACAGCGGGTCTATTCGGATTAGTAGTAGGCTACCTGAGGTATTTTTTCCGGACCTCTTTACATTAGGGAAAAGTCGCCGTAATCTTTACTGACATTGTGTTCCGAAGATGAACGAAGGTCTTATGACACAAATGTGAGTATTTAATGACAGAAACTTTATTTTTGGTTGAACTAACCCTTTAATAATTAATTTTATAACATAAGGGCTTTTCACACTTGAAATAGCTAGTTAACCCTGGGTTGTTCTAATATGACCTGAATGGAATCCTGGGTTATCTTTATTCACGTTTCACACTGCTCATACTGTACCCGGGGTTGACAGTTAATCCTGGGTGTTCATAAACCGTTTCACGCTGCACTTTCCTAAACCCTGGGTTAAAGTCTTTATCTATTTACGTAGCATTGCGCGTCCTCATATTACACATTGCTGACTGTTATATCAAGTTTTTCCTTAGTAAACCTTTCGAACTATAAAGGTAAGAATGACGATCTATTATTGACTCTAATTGACGCGTTTTCCATCACTTTTGACATTTTTACTAGCATACGCAGAAACGACTTATTCATCGCGCAGTGTTTCTGTGACTGCCAAAAGCATGTGAATATAAGGCACGCAATTGGTTGTCGGTTGCTGCTCCAGAGCAGAGTTTCATTACCCCGGGTAAAAACCTGTGCTAACCCCGCATCTAAACTACAAGTTTGAAACGCTCCTTTACCTGGGGTTTAGAACGACGATAACCCAGGGTTAAGCACAGCGTGAAAAGCCCTAAAAGAGCCCAAAACCATGTGTGGTGTAAAAGGAAGGTTCATGTACCGAAGAAAGTCTTGGTTGCCTGTAGCCAGTCGGATGTCTTGCAGCATTTCCATAGTAGCGTTGATGGCCATGTCAGCAGCACGCTGGTGAAGAAAGCCATGACTTGAGCTGATGTCATCCTTATTGATGCCTCCGATGGGGTCTCTAGAACTGGTCCTATCAAAAAGGCCGCCATGGCTACACTTGCCTGATAGAAAATTAAGTCATTATGTACATTTGTGGTCCCAATTTCAAACATCCTGTGGTCTGTGATGATATACAGAGAACTTGTAATTGAAAGGCAGATCAATACTACACATTCCTTACCTGCAGGTTTTTCAGAGGGGAAAATGCTGAAGTATCCTGAGGTTAGTTTCTTATGCAGTTTTATTTCTGGGAGAATATTATCACTACAGTCTTCCCCAATGCAGTTTTTGCATGTTGGTGTTCTGCGGTCTGTGCATACAGATAAAAGATGAGAATGTGAAACTAAACACTCTAGAAATTGTAGAATGAGGGTCATTTTATTTTGTCATACCTGCTAGATTGTTGAGGGGAAGGTCAGGCTTGATCAGATTGCTGAAAGGAGCAGTGCTTCCCAGTTCCACCCAGTTACTGTGGCTATAGAAGTCCTGCACCAACAACACAGTGTTCACATAATTCTCACACACGCACACGCACACACACCTACACACACACACACACGTTTGTTTTTTGTGAATTGTGGGGACTTTCCTTAGGCCGCAATGCATTTTATACTGTCTACTATCTATCCCCCTACCCCTAAACCTAACCATCACAGGAAACTGTGCACACCTTTATTTTCTCACAAAAACATCATTTAGTATTTTTATTAATTAATTTACATTGTGGGGACCGGTGGCTGGTCCCCACAATGTAGGTGAACTCAGGTTTATATTACATCGTGGGGATATTTGGTCCCCGCAATGTAATATAAACAAAAGCACACACACACACACACACACAATCACACACACAAACACATAAACACATACTTGTATATGTGGTTTTCGGGGACTCTCCATATATAGAGGTAATGGTTTTTATAATGTACAAACTGTATATTCTATCCCCCTACACTACCACTACCCCTAAACCTACCCATCACAGAAGACTGTCTGCATTTTTTGCATTTAAAAAAAACAGCATTTAGTATGTTTTTAAGCCATTTGGTTTACGAGGACACAAGGAGTTGTTCAAATACTCTTGGAGAAAATATATAAAAGAAGGGTTTGCATTTTTAAGTTTAAAAAAGATAAATAGACATTTTAAAATGTTTTTTTTTTTCCTTATTATTTTTATTTTATACCAGAAAGTCCCATTGAGATTATCTCTTTTATAAGGGAGACCAAAGTAACAGCTATGCAAACTTAAAAAGCACAACTGGGAACTACCAGAGCTAAAACAATATAGGTTGAAGAGGTAATAATTCATACAAAATGAGAAAAGTGAAATGGCACCTCCATATAAATAGTGCTAGCAATGACAAGGTCTCCTGAACTCCTGGGAATGCATGAACTGATAACATGCAGATTAAATGCAATGTAAGTCACTTTGGATAAAAGTGTCTGCCAAATGCATAAATGTAATGTAAATATAAAACAAATATAAATACTGGCATAGAGCCAGTTTGAAATTTCAAAAAGATTACAAAAAACCCATACTGTAATCTCCATTCATAACGTACCTGTAGAGTATGACATAGAGCCCCCAGTGTGATACGGGCAGAAATGTAGCTCTCCTGCTGAACGCTGGCCTTTACTGCAGCCATGCCACGAGTGATGAGGTCCCGGCCCTCAACGAAAGCCTCATTATCTACGTGATGTGCCGCACTCAGTACAAACATTGCATCTATGTCTGCATTGCTTTGATAAATCTTTGTTATAGCTGAATAAAATTCCTGAGAAGAGAGGGCAGAAGATGAACCAGGAGATGTTGCACAGGCTTTTTGGACAGCAGATGCAGTCAGTTTGTTGTTTATCTGGAGGTGAGGCATGGAAAGAGGAGAATATTATTATTATTATTATTATTATTTAAAAAACTCAAAAAATAACTCAAATTAATTATAACTCAAATTCCCTGTTTCATTTTTCTATTCAGGTTTCAAATCAGGTCTGTGTGTAAGCATTGTTTTTTGATAGACTGATAGACTGTATTGCCTTCAAAACATTAAAGCTTTAAAACTACTTTAAAGTTCAAACTACTTCAAGCTTTTAAAACTTTGTCAAACATTCTGGTCCAGCTTTCTCAAGCCATCTTCAAAGTTTGTTTACAAACTTTGTTAATGTTGTAAGTCTCTTCAAGGAATGTTAATCATCATCATCTTTTTTTTTTTTTTTTACTCATTACTAATTTGCGTGAATCTAAAATGCGAAGTTTCTTCCTTGTTCTAAGAACAATTCAGTTGGTTCACTCCTATATTATTTTCTTACAGCCAGTGTGAAGTCTCGTCCCTGGGCAGTGGCTATATCACGGCAAACTTCTGCTGTCTTGCGAAGGATGGCCATCTGAGTGATTTCTCTATGGGTGACGGAGCCATCATGAAAAAGAGGTTTAAAAGCTCCCACCTGGGGGGATTGAAACAAGGTCCCCCAGAGAAGAAATACAGCCACTACAACCAGTGAAGCCATTACTGTCCACAATAATGGGTGCTGTGGGAAAATTCAGTTTGAAAATTCTGTCTTCTCTCACCAGTGAAGAAAAGCCTGATGAAACATTTCACTAAACATTATTACAAATAAACAGTTCACATACTGGAAATTTACTCAAAATATTACATATTACTCAACCAGAGAAAAATTATAAATAAAAAAGTTGAATTAGTATTTTTTTATTACCTTTTCGCAGATTTTGCCTTAATACTATAACATATGCACAACCTCTGTTAGTGCATTTATACACCTTTAGACACGCCATGAACGTCAGCGTCACATATATAACTTTGTCATGTAAATTAGGGATTGTATAAATGAAAATCCTTTCCGTGTGTGCTGCCAAGAAAATCAGTAAGGAAGAACATTTACTTCCTTATCAACCACTATTGTTGACTGTGCCTTTTTCAAATCCAATCTTAACTCACCTCTGTTACCTTGACAACTCTTAACGTCCTGTAACACGAAACAGGTTACAAAATAATATTGCAAATCTATTGTAGTAGAAATTTTAAAATTTATTGTAATTATCTTTATACGCTGATGATTACATGTCTCCTCTAATACTGCCTGTACTGCATGCTGCTGAATTTTCTCTCTTAGAAGTGCTGATTCTCTTACAAGAATATGTGTGTAGGGCCTTTAGTCATGTAGAACCGCTACTTTTGGGCTTTTATTTTTGGCTTGTGAGTAAAAGACCATGTTTGTATGGAAAAACAAATGTATAAGTTGCAGTGTGAGAGGATTGTGATTTTCACGTGACAGGTGGCAGCGTTTTTCCTAGTTATGTGCCTAATATGGCAGAGAATAGTTTCAGCCTTGGAGATTAGAGGGTTTAAGAAGGGCAGAAAGACTGTAATCCTTGTCTCACACTCTGCAGCTTCTTGTAAGCCTGTATGACTGTCTGATCTTTCTTGCAAGAAATAAAACCTTTAAAGACAATTGGATGAGTTTGTCTCTTATGCAGTAGAGTCTGTTGAATTGTTTGCCACAACACAAATCTATTAAACTTGATATTGCAAGCATTTGTAAAACCGTAAAAAAACTGATGCTTCAAACTTTCACAGAACTTCAAATATCACAATCATACACATCATTTTATTAATTCAGTCCACTTAAAATGTAATATAATCATGTGACAGGAGTTCAGTGAAGTCAATAAGCCAAGGAGAGGCTGAAGAGTGAAAGCAAATGTAAAAATTAAAACCAACACTATGTCGTAAGCTTGTATAATACTGCTGCCCCTTATTTGAACTTTGCCTTTAATAAACTTCTAAAACAAGATCAAGAGTAGAGTCTATATTACTGTTGAAACCACAGCTTATCCACAAATCTAGTCCCAAACACATCTATTTACTTACTTCAGAAAGTGAGAGTGAAACTTCAATAGTAAACCTTAATTTTCAGTCTCCACCACGTCAGTCCTGGCTCGGATAGTGTAGTTGCCGCCTATAGTGTGAAGTTAAGACTGAATGGGACTCCAGGCTGTGTAATGTTCTGCGATTGGGCCTGTGGAGGAACAGATATGGTTAAGTATGTTATTTCTCTCATACAATGATGTGTGTTTGATGTTCTTTTTGTACTACACTGTGATGTAAATTTAAGTGCATTTTGTTTTATTCCAGATAATTCTTACTGTGATGGTTATTCTAGATCCTTTATATTGGGTGGGTGACTGTTTCTGGAATCGATTAGTCATCGACGTGTCATTCAACAGCCCTTTGAGTTGGACCACAAATGCCCCCTCTGGGATTCTGTCTACATTGACCAGGAAGTCTTTCGCACCCACTGCTTTGATGGTTCCATTAACAACACCAGATCCTGAAGCTTCAACTAGAAGCACGTCAGTCACTGTGACTGAATCTCCTCCAGTCACGGTGACAAGTAGCATTCCGACCTGATCAGCAATTAGAGAAACATTTTGAAGTATCAGAACTTTTGTATGTTTGTGACAAACAAGAAAAAAAATATTGTGGTGACAAAATTTCACCTCACAAAATAGATCCATTGTCCATTGTCAATAACAGTGTAATGATGTGAGCCAGAGATGGACAACTTCAGTCTTGGAGGGCTATTGTGCTGCAGACACTGTCCTGTCCTGCAAAACTAATACTGGATCTAACTGCTGTTTAATTTTTTTGTCAAGTAGCCTATGGCCAAAAACAATGTAAGTAATGAATTTTGAAGTAAATGAAAAATAATAAAGGAAAGTACATTTTCTTGTGCTTGAATGTTAAAATGGCCCTCCTATGAGGTGTCAATCACAGCACTGGCCCCCAGCCGATTTGAGTTTGAGACCCCTGGCCTAGATTCTATTTTAACATAAAAATACTGCATAATACTGCATTCATTGAAAAACAAATGTTTTTTGTTCAATGGGAACATTTGTTTCATAATTATTGCATAAATATTAATTAGTATCATGAAATTCTCTCAAAATACAAAATAAAAAAGTAAAAATATTATGGAACAAAAATAAATTACAATGGTTTTTCTGAGGTATAAAAAAATACATTTTTAGGGGTCCGGTCACTTTTGACCACAAAGAGCACAAGTGTGACTCCCAAATGTGGTAATAAAATATGACAATCAAAAATATCTTAATTTGTGTTCTGAAGATGAACGAAGGTCTTATGGGTGTGGAACAACATGAGGGCGAGTAATTAATGACAGAATTTTCATTTTTGGGTGAACTAACCCTTTAATGAAGTGAATCAGTAAATCATCTCATCATACTTCATATGATGGAGCAGCAGAAAGCACAGCTTATAAGAGAACAGAGACAGCAGCAGCAGCAGCACATGCTGGCAGAACAGGTGAGTGCCATTGACACCATAGACACAGTGCTGGGCTTTCTTTATGCTCATATCAAATAATCATCCTTGTGACGTGAGTGTGTAAGCAGCTGTTGGCCTTTCGTGGCTTGAGAGTTCTGCTTTCTGTTATGTTGTTTGTGACTATTGATAAGGAATTTTGATAATCATCTAGTTTTCTGCTTCGCTTTCCCTCTTTTTCCAGTTACAACAGCAGCAGCATCTCCCCAGACAGATGAGTCAGGCACAGAGGAATCCATACCCACTCCAGCAGTTTCAAGGCAAGACACATACAGATACAATGAAAGGAGGATAATATCCATACCCACAATCTAAACGCTTTACCACTAGTTGTAATGTCCATATTACTTCATGTGGCTAAAGTGTTATACAAGCACTGTAAGGACCTGAAGTGGATAGTGAAAAATCTGAACTTCCTCTATTTAAAACTGAAAAGTAAACGGTCTGTATTTTAGTTCATTAATGTTAATATTGATGTAATGTAAACATTATTATTAATGTAAACATTTGACTTTAAAGCAAGTCAGTTCACTCGGTGGTCATTTTGGTAACACTCCAAGGCAGCTACTTTCAGTGTATATAATAACTTGTATCTACTAGAGGCCAAAAAGCTAAGATTATCTTTTAATAACATATTTCATATCAGCAGTAAAATCTGACAACGATATCAGAAATGTATATATATGTATTACATATAATAAGTTAATACATTCAGAGAGCCTGAAACTAAAATTCTCAAGATGTTATTCACTAAAAATAGCTCTTAAATATTATTTGCATATATTTATCACATCAGAGGTGTGTAACACCAATTGCAATGTCTGTAATTTCTGTTCACTTCATTATTGAACTTCGTTGTCTCAAAATATAACTGTAATTAAATATTCTAAAAGATGCTTAACTGTTTTGAGTTTTTTGGACTATATAATCCTAAATCTGGCAATATAATATTGTCCCTTATATACTAATTTTCTTGTAATGACCACTAGATGGCAGCAAGGTCTTTTACTAAAGCTCCAAAATGCAAACAGAGCCCCTTGATTGAGAACCAGATAAGCCTGAAACCATACAAGATGAAATAATGAAAATGAGGTGTGGGGTAAACTGTCGATCCTGGATACTACATTACATAATCTAAACAAAGGCAAAAATTTCAATGATCAACATATTAGACAGGATATTAAGATTAATGTGAGCTTTGTTTGAGGATCCTTTGGGATCACAATGTTGTATCTGTCTCAAAACATTTCTTGAGAAAATAAGTGGAATCCACACAACATAAACATTTTCATTCTCTTTGGAGCATTTATTTAGGAGTATCAGACAGGATGTAACTGAACTCAGTCAAACACTGCTTCAAACTAATAAGGACAGGTTACATTTGGGCTCTCCCTACTTTTATATAGATTAATTGGTAACTCTTTATTTTAAGGTGACATAGTTACACTTTCTACATGTACCCTACTATAGTCGATAATTACAAGTAACTAACCCTAAACCAAACCCTAACCCTAACTGTAACTCTATAGTAAGTACATGCAGTTAATGAATATTAATCAGTACTTATTTGTGTAAGTACAGTGCAACTACATCACTTTAAAATAAAGTGTAACTGATTAATTATTTTTGCAACTTCATACTTTACTATATTGTATAAGAAGGGTTCAATTAAAAAAAAAAAAATTGAGGCAACTCTTTTTCTATAATAATTTTCACTGATTATTGCACATTAAAAAAATAAAATAAAATTATAATACAACCATGATTTAACCCTAAAAATGTAGACATTGATTAATGTAAATCTACATCATAGGCATGTTATTCTGATCTCATAATATAACTGAAGTTTCTATTTAACTAAAGTTTCTCCTATTCACATAAAAAAAAACAATTAAGTTGCAGAGCAAAACAGACATTGAGAAAGACACAAAGCAGCCTCTATTGGGTGTTGCTATGACTGTAGTGATTGTCGAAGGCTTATTAGTGATTGTAGAGGGTGTAGAGGGCTTAACTGTGGTTGTTTCTACAGAGGGACTCTTTATAGAAGTGAAACATGTGCCCACATTTCCCACCCTATCCACAACTACCAGCTCTACTTCCTGAGAACAACAGGAAGCATTGTAGGATGCCACAGTCACATTTGTGCCATCCTCACCTATTACAAAGCTTAAGCTGAGAGAGCCGTTCCCACGGTTGAAAGACACACTGGATATGCCTGTACCATTACCGTCCGTCAAGTTGGCGGATATTTCCCATGATGCTGTGCTGCATTCCACAGGACAGTCAGCTTTGATGCTCACTACCTGACAGACAGGGCTAAAAAAATCAGTGACCTGCCAAAACAGAAAATAATAACGGAGGTTAATCAGAGTCAATGAAAATTCAAATGCTAATACTGTTTGCATCCAAAACAATGAGCTATTCTCTTCAGTGGAGATCAGTTACAGTACAAATAAAATGTAACAAAAGTCAAACTAAAGGTAATTATTAATAAAGTCTACCCTTGCTGGTTTCATAACAGCTACCTTAGTCATGACACTGAACCGCAGTGCCACGTAATTCGAGTCTCCGGACCCTTGATCTTCTGCTTCAATAGTGAGTGTGACATCCGTCCCCGACTTTGTGTCAGAAGGTGCAGTCAGGGTTACAGTTCCCTGAGCGCTGCCCTCTGTCCCCATGTTCAGAGAGCTGGGGAAAGACACGCTGAAGCCACGGTCAGTCCGGGCTCGGATAGTATATTTGCTCTCTGTAGGATTACTGACCAATGTAAAGTTGAGATCAAAAGGGATTCCAGGCTCTATAGTGCTATTTGGTTGAGCCTGAGAAGGGATATGGTTAATATGGTTAGAAATATTGTCAATGTATTGTCAATGTGTCAATGATTTTTTTGTTGTACTATCCCTTTAAGCTCACCGTGATGGTAACTCTAGAGCCTTGTTGCTGTGTGGGTGACTGTCTCTGGAATTGACCAGACAAAGATCGAGTCGAGTCATTCGACACCCCTTTGAGTTGGACCACAAATGCCCCCTCTGGGATTCTGTCTACGTTGACCAGGAAGTCTGTCGCACCCACTGCTTTGATGGTTCCATTAACAACACCAGATCCTGAAGCTTCAACTAGAAGCACGTCAGTCACTGTGACTGAATCTCCTCCAGTCACGGAGACAAGCAAAGTAGCATTCCGACCTGATCAGCAATTAGAGAAACATTTTTTTTAATTGATATTGATGACACTAAAAAAGTGTTCTTCATGTTTATACATTCCTAGATCAGTAAGATTTAAAAATAAATAAATAAATAAATTATATATATAAAACTTTGATTCTGCATGGACAGAATAAATTAATCAAAAGTGACAGTAAACACATTTATAATGAACTCTCTATTCATCAAAAAACCTTAAAAAAAAAAAAATCAAATATCAGCACCCAAAGCAGCACAACTGTTTTTTACATTGATAATAAGAAATGTTTCTTAAAGGGTTAGTTCACCCTTTTCAACCTCATGTCGTTCCACACCTGCACTGTAAAAAATCAAAAGCTGAGAAAACTTTGTTATCTGAAGATGAACAATAATCAAAAGCTGAGAAAACTTAAAAGTTTAAAGGTGTCATCGAATTGAAAATTGAATTTACCTCGGCATAGTTGAATAACAATAGTTCAGTATATGGAAATGACATACAGTGAGTCTCAAACTCCATTGTTTCCTCCTTCTTCTATAAATCTCATTTGTTTAAAAGACCTCCGGAAAACAGGCGAATCTCAACATAACACCGACTGTTACATAACAGTTGGGATCATTAATATGTACGCCCCCAATATTTGCATATGTCAGCCCATGTTCAAAGCATTACACAAGGGCAGCCAGTATTAATATCTGGATGTGCACAGCCTGCAGGGCTTTCAAGTCTCACGCATTGAGCGTGAGACACACGCATTTCAACCCGTTCACACGCTCACACGCCACACCTTGTATTTCTCACGCAGAGAAATCTCCAGGATAACGCACAACAAGTTGCGCCTCTATTATAGGAATCAAGCGAGTTCCCCATAGAGTAGAAGGCCCTGCCACGCACCAGTTAATCTAATAAAAAAAAATATAGCTACCGAACAGCCAATCAGAAAATAGAATTGCTGTATCCGGGTAAGATTTAGATATTCCCGCCACAACAACGTTTACGTTCTGATTCCAACGACACATTCTGTGATTCACGGGCTCGCGCACTGATTCAGATGCTCGCTGAAGTAGTTAGAAGAGGACATCTGTCAGTCACATTGATTCACATCTGGCTACAGACTGATCGTGATCGAGTCATGGGATCATATTCTATGAGTACAGTAAGTCATCTCATCAAATTGCTGGGGAATATTTGTGTCCAGGCAGCTGGTAAGTTAGTTAACAGTTTGACCAGAGTACGTTACATGAACTAGCCTAGCTAGTAGGGATGGGCATTTTTCCTAAATATTGTATTACATTATTTTGAGAAAATGAGAGAGACTTTTAAAAAAAATTTTATTCAAGTTGTCGTCCCCATTTCTGAACAAACTTATGATTAGGTAATATACACAACAAGCTTATGTTTTATCTTAAGGTTTTCATTCAGTTTTAAACATTAAATAATAGGCACTTTGTGTAAACAAAAAATATAGGCCTAAACAAAAGCATTATAAGCTCAAGCACCGAGCGGGAAAAAAACATTAGTAAAGCAGAGCGCGCCAGTTATCATGCAGAACGTAACGTACATATAACGTATACTAGAGTCGGAATATGGTTACCATGTTTATACTGTTTCACATTATAATGTTGAGGAAAAACAATAATATAATGTGTATGATTATATTCAGGGGTGCACATTAGAGGTACGCAGGTACGCATGCGCGGTAAAAAAATAAACTATGCTTACCAGAAAACATGGAGGGAAGCGCTTTTGAGTACCGGTTCACAGGGATACGTTTACTTACTGGATTAGGATTTTTCTCCATCTCTGGTAAGATAGCAATCATGATAATATGTGTGTTCTTTAATTATTAGGTGTGCAACGGATCGCAATCCGTGATCCATACGGATAAGGTCCAACGGTTCGGCACGCATGTGATTCGCGGATTAACTGCTATATTTAATTTATATAGAGTGAAAGTTCGTAATTTGGACGTGTTTTGTCTCGCCAATTAACACATTCAAACGACTTTAAAAGCGGAAGAAGAGGCGAAAATCAGGGCTCGTGAACTGTAATCTGTGCGCACAGCCCCCCGAAACGCGCGCATGATGAGAGTCAGACAGCGCACGAACACCGAATTAATTCCGCTTTCGCGTTTACTTGCGCTTGAAAGGAAACCTATACACAAAATTATGTCAAAATACCTGTCTCGGCAAGTATTCTCTCGGTTATGTCACAAGTGAAGTGTTGAGAAAGAAACCGGATGTGTGTCAGTTATTCGGTCCGTGCTTCCTTCTTAAAGTGACAGCAGCCTTTGCTTTTTTTTTAATGTTAGTAAAAAAAAAAAAAAAAATCATTATCATCATCTACCATGTTCGAGAGAAAAGAAGATTAGTGAGGAGAGCAGTCAGGAGGAAAGTGATTAGGACAGCTTTTAGGATGTGTCGTGTAAAGTGTGAGTACCAAGCAAAATCTCCATGTAACGTTACTCCCTTGAGAACCAGACCAAAAAAGTTATGTGCACCCCTGATTATATTACCATTATCTCTCTCTCTCACACACACACACACACTTACCCACTCACTCACATACACACTAAAATGCTGAATTAAATAAATATTTTTTTATTTGTACGAATGTGTCATTTTTCATATTAGACCCCCGTCCCCACCCAAACCCCCGTTGCTGCCGCTGCCGAAATCTCACTCTGAACTCAGTTCAAAACTTGAGAGCCCTGTGCACAGCTGAATCAACAGACTAGGTAAGCAAGCAAGAACAACAGTGAAAAATGGCAGATGGAGCAATAATAACTGACATGATCCATGATATCATGATATTTTTAGTGATATTTGTAAATTGTCTTTCTAAATGTTTCATTAGCATGTTGCTAATGTACTGTTAAATGTGGTTAAAGTTACCATTGTTTATTACTGTATTCACGGAGACAAGAGCCGTCGCTATTTTCATTTTTAAACACTTGCAGTCTGTATAATTCATAAACACAACTTCATTCTTTATAAATCTCTCCAACAGTGTGTAATGTTAGCTTTAGCCATGAAGCACAGCCTCAAACTCATTCAGAATCAAATGTAAACACCCAAATAAACACTGTACTTATGCGATTAGACATGCTGCATGACGAACACTTTGTAAAGATCCATTTTAGGGTTATATTAGCTGTGTAAACTTTGTTATGCAATGATAGAGTCGAGAGCTTGGGAGGGGGCGGAGAGCGTGCGATTTAAAGGGGCCGCAGCCTGAATCGGCGCATTTATATTTATGCCTCAAAATAGGCAGTTAAAAAAATTAATTTAAAAAAAATCTATGTGGTATTTTGAGCTCCAATTTCACAGACACGTTCAGGGGACACCTTAGACTTATATTACATCTTGTAAAAAAACCTTCGATGGCACGTTTAAGGCAACAAACTTCAGCAGATTTTTTAGTTTTCTTAACTTGTTTCTTAATTCAGTTTATAAAACTAAAGTTGAGAAAACTCAAAAATCTGCTTAAGTTTGTTGCCTTCAACTTTTACATTTTTTCAGCTTTTGATTATTGTTCATCTTCGGATCACAAATTAAGATATTTTTCAAACTGAACGAGAATGAATGAGATGACTCAAACGAACAAACAAGAATTGAACAGAACGTGTCAGTGTTCTGATGTAGAACCTGGAATAGTTGAATAAAGTTATTTTGTTTGTTTGTTGTAGTTTGTTTTACCCCATGATTTACTCACCATCAAGCCATCCCAGATGTATATGACTTTCTTCTTTCAGACGAACACAATTGGAGTTTGTGTAAGAAAAATATCCATATTTAACACGTTATAAAGTAATATATAACTAGCTTCTGCCAGACCGCTTTCCAAATTCCACTTAAGAAACAAGCTGACACGACGCTGGTCTGGCGAAAGCTAGTTATACGTTACTTCATAACGTGTTAAATATGGAAATTTTTCTTACACATTCACATCTCTTTGCTTCAGAAGGCCTTCATTAACCCCCGGAGTACGTTTTTGATGTATGGATGCACTTTTTTGAATTTCAAACATGGTTTCCGTGCACTGGCATTATAAAGCTTAGGAGCATCAGGGTGATTATTAAAATAACTCCAATTTGTCTGAAAGAAGAAAGTCATGTACACCTAGGATGGCTTGAGGGTCAGTAAATCATGGGGTAATTTTCATTTTAAAGTGAACTAATCCTTTAAAGTTGAACAACTCTAGTTATGTGGATAATATTACTGATATCTTTACTACCTTTCTGGACCTTGAATGTGGTAATTAAGTTTTTTTTTCTATGGGGGATCAGAAACCACTCAGATTTCATCAATATCAATATCTTTCAATATCAATATTTCAATATCTTAATTTGTGTTCTGAAGATGAACAAAGGTCATACGGGTGTGGAACGACATGAGGGTGAGTAATAAATGACAGAAATTTAATTTTTTGATGAACCATTTAAGAACCAAATCAGCATATTAGAAAATTTCTTAAGGATCATGTGACACTGAAGACTGGAGTTATGATGCTGTAAATTCAGCTTTACCATCACAGGAATAAATTACATTTTAAATTATATTAAAAGAGTAAACAGTTATTATAAATCGCAATAATATTTCACAATATTACTGTTTCTACTGTATTTTTTTAATCAAATTAATACAGCCTTGGTGGGGATAAGAGACTTCTTTCAAAAACATTTATAAAATCTTACCGACTCAAAACTTTTGAACGGAAATATCAAATGATAAAAGATGGTATCCTACCGATGAATGGACGATTGGCTTTTGGTGCGAGGTCACCTCCCTCTATCAGCTCCGCAAAGTTAAAGAGAAAGTTCACAGAACTCTGACCTGTAGTAGTCACAATTAAAATATAGTGACTGTAACTATTGCAAGATGCATAATTATTACAATGTTCCGAATGAAAACATTTCTCTGATTTTCTTTTAAAAACTTAAAACATATATGGCAGAATAAAAATCTTTACCAGTGACTTTAAGGCTGTAGAATCTTGTAGAGTTAATGCTGATCTTCCATTCCCCTGTCTGGTTGTCAGAGTTTAGTTTTACTCTCCTTAAATTCCCTACAGTCAGGATGCTACCCAGAGGACCATCTGCCACTGAACCTGCCTGAGACACACCTGAAAGACAGGGGATTCATAGCTTATTTTTACAATGGTTTTGGCAACTAGATTTTTGTATTGCAGAATATAAAACCCTCATATTAACACACAATGTTCAAGGTGTTTTTGCTCACCTGTAGGGCTGTAGAGGGTAAAAACTGGAGAGTCTCCGGTGATATACACAGTCACATTGGACAGAGATGGATCCAACAAAAAAGAAAATATTTCTGCAATAGCTGGACTTCTCTCTACATAAAGAACAGTCACCTTCAAGAAACACAGAGATGTTTTCAATAATTTGCAGTTTCATAGCAAAATTCCAAAGAACTGTATTTTTGGGTGAAAACCCATTCTTCTTACATTTTTCCATAATAAATATGTTATAGTGAGTTTAAAGAGATAGTTCAAACTAAAATACAAACTCATCTGTCCTTTATGTTCCATGATGATTTTACTTTTTGATTTATCTCTTTAAGTCACTGTCAGAACATACCAGGGCTGAGGTAGATGTATCCGTAATGACTGCAGTGGCCTGAGAAAGTGAAGCCCTTGTGACCTCTATGGCCTGTCCACCAGAAATATGAGCCAGGTCTCTGTACAGCTGTATGTCTGACTGAGTAATTGATCTTGAATTAAACTGTTGAGATTGTGAGACATCCCGTCTTCTACGGAATGAGAGGGCGTTAGTCAACATGAAAGTGACCTGGATGCCAGGGAGAAAGTGCAGAGAGCAGATAGAAATGTAGAAAAATGTCAGCTACAATTCAACAACACATTAATTTAGCAGCAATGATGTAGAAGTGAAGTGATCTGCAGGCACTAACTGTAGACTTGGTGCGTTCTATCGTGGCCTGAACGGTGCTTTTTAATTTTGAGTCCTTTGCTGAAGCATCAGTGAAAACAAAAATGTCTGAAGATGGAGGAGCACCTGCTAGTGCCAACTGGAGAACCATGAGGGAAAAAAAAAACAAAAAAAAACAAAGATAAGAGGACCTCTTATAGGATTATTATAATGTCTCAGTCTGGCTTTATCTCAGTCAAACTCAACTTATACTGTATCAGTGTGAATAGGAGTGTTTTTCACAGTTTAAATGAAGGTTTACAAAACTTTTCAAAAGATATACATCAAAAACACACACACCAGCAGTCCTGACAGGCACATCTCTGGTTCGTCTCCTCCTCCAGATGCTGTGAGGGAATTGATTCTCGCTTTGAAAACATCTGCATCCTTAGTCCTTGTCAGAGGTCCAAAATCTGTATGACACAATCACATTACAGAAAGCTATACAGCAACAATAATGTTTTACATCGTTTAATCTTAATATAAGTTTAATAATAATATAACAGGAATATTATGAATAACTTTATATAATTTACTTCCACTAACTGTTGACCCCTTCCTGATTTATTTTTTTTGCATGTTTGTCACACTTTAATGTTTCAGATCATCAAACAAATTTAAACATGAATCAAAGATAACACAAGTAAAACACAACATGCAGTTTTTAAATGAAGGTTTTTATTATGAAGGGCCCTGTGTGAAAAAGTGCTTGCCCCCTAAACCTAATAACTGGTTTTGCCACCCTTAGCAGCAAACACTGCAATCAAGCATTTGCGATAACTTGCGATGAATCGGTTACAGCGCTGTGGAGGAATTTTGGCCCACTCATCTTTGCAGAATTGTTGTAATTCAGCCACATAGGAGGGTTTTCGAGCGTGAACCGCCTTTTTAAGATCATGCCACAGCATCTCAATAGGATTGAAGTCAGGACATTGACTAAGCCACTCCAAAGTCTTCATTTTGTTTTTCTTCAGCTATTCAGAGGTGGACTTCCTGGTGTGTTTTGAATCATCATCCTGCTGCAGAACCCAAGTTCGCTTCAGCTTGTGGTCACGAACACATGGTCGGACATTGTCTTTCAGGATTTTTTGGTAGACAGCAGAATTCATGGTTCCATTTATCACAGCAAGTCTTCCAGGTCCTGAAGCAGCAAAACAGCCCCAGACCATCACACTACCACCATATTTTCAGTGTTTTCAAATTACTCTGAAACTGTAGTTTGGCAAACTACAAGCTACTCATAAATTAAAGTAGTTAAACTACAGTCAAGCTACCCTTCTGTAGTTACAAGTTACTATCAAAAAGTAGCTAGCTCCATTTAAACTACTTTGATTTTTTATTTTTTTGAATGACATAACGTGTATTACAAATAACTGAATAACTGTTAATGAAGAATGTTTAAGTATAAAATGTTTGGGGTTTAAAACAACGCAATGCACTACAATTATGATTTCAAAGCGTACTGTATTATTTTGTAAACTATATCAAAAGATACAATACTCAAATGTAGCCTATATATCTCACACTGACTGTCAAAGTGCAAAATTGCTACAAATGTCACACCAATGCGGTTCTACGCACCTGAGTATGGTACATAGGCGGTAATGCATGAATTTAGTTCGTGATCTAGTAAGATGCTGTGCTACTTCAATGAATTGCAGGCTCGTTAGAATGCAAAACAGAATGTAGCTTGTAGCTTTTGGTCACGCTACACCGCTACTTGCTGGTAAAAGTAGTTAACTACTGGAAAAGCTACACTGTTTTAAAAGTAGCTGAACTACTGACAAGTTACTGAAAAATGTAGTTAAACTAGTAGCATTGCTACATGTAGTTAACTACTCCCCAACTACTTACAGACGTAATGGGACACACACCTTCCAAAAGTTTGTCTCATCAGTCCACAGACTATTTTCCCAAAAGTCTTGGGGATCATCAAGATGTTTTCTGGCAAAACTGAGACGAGCCTTTATGTTCTTTTTGCTCAGCAGCTGATTTTGTCTTGGAACTCTGCCATGCAGACCATTTTTGCCCAGTCTCTTTCTTATGGTGGAGTCATGAACACTGGCCTTAACTGAGGCAAGTGAGGCCTACAGTTCTTTGGATGTTGTTGTGGGGTCTTTTATGACCTCTTGGATGAGATGTCGCTGCGTTCTTGTGGTAATTTTGGTAGGCCGGCCACTCCTGGGAAGGTTCACCATTGTTCCATTTTTTTGCCATTTGTAGATAACGGCTCTCACTGTGGTTCACTGAAGTCCCAAAGCTTTAGAAATAGCTTTATATCCTTTTCCAGGCTGATAGATCTCAGTTAATTTCTTTCTCATTTGTTCCTGAATTTCTTTGGATCTCAACATGATGTGTAGCTTTTGAGGATCTTTTGGTCTACTTCACTTTGTCAGGCAGGTCCAATTTAAGTAATTTCTTGAATGCGAACAGGTGTGGCAGTAATTAGGCCAGGGTGTGGCTAGAGAAACTGAACTCAGGTGTGATAAACCACAGTTAAGTTATGTTTTAACAGCGGGGGCAAGCACTTTTTCACACAGGGCCATGTGGGTTTGGATTTTGTTTTCCCTTCATAATAAAAACCTTCATTTAAAAACTGCACGTTGTGTTTACTTGTGTTATCTTTGATTCATATTTAAATTTGTTTCATGATCTGAAACATTAAAGTGGGACAAACATGCAAAAAAATAAAAAAAAAATCAGGAAATTTCACACCACTGTATATGTTCAAGTCATTGTAAGTTCAAGATAGATATGAATATGAACAAAAGTGATGATATCTAAATGGGTGAATAGCAACTATTCAATCCATTTCCACTTGATGCAAATGCCTCAATGAATGTTTGATGCATTCAGGCTCATTTGCACACCCATAATGAGGCATTCCTGTTAACAGCGTGATCAGCCAATCACAGCATTACTACAGCATGCTTTAGGAGCTCAGTGTGTGTCCTCACTGTTTTCACAGTGGGACAGTGTTTTAAAAGCTATCATAAGAATTAGTAGTCAACAGAATGTTAAATCTCTTATTTCTTAATATTTGTTTTTTTACTGTTGATTATTTTGTCATTCAAAACAATGTTTTGAGGCAACTGCCACCTTTTGTTTCTGTTGGAGGAAAAATTTGACTGTATTGTCATGATCTGTGTGTTTAGTTTTATTTTCATGGACTTTTAGTTTATTTCTCTTCATACCTGTTTTGGCCAGGACACTGGGGTTACACCCCTACTGTTTATGAGAAGTACCATGGGATTTTTTAATGACCACAGAGAGTCAGTTCTAAATACACAATATGACCTGGATCATTAAATGGGACTAGAATGTATTCTGAAGGTTCCTCTGATGTTCCTCTCCTGCTGTCTATGATACTGAAGGATACTCTCTTGGCTTCTTCAATGTCATCAGACATACTGCCTGTGGTGTCAATCACGAAAGCCAGAACTGAGGTCTGACTGAGGCCCATCAACCTGAGAGAAAGAAAGAAACAAATAAAACTGGCTAAACCAGAAGCAGTATACATTTCTGACTCTAGGGGTGCAATAACTAAAGAACGTCTCGGTTACAAAGGTAACCCTCGTTCCCTGAAGGAGGGAACGGAGACGTACGCCGGACAGACCGACGAATAGGAATCTCGCTAGAGAGGCCAATCTACTTCGAGTGTAACTAAAACGAGCCAATGCACATTGGCATGCAATCATATGCATCAGCTGCTCGCCTCGCAGCGCGGGTATATAATGAGCAGCAGGTGCGTTGCATCTTCAGGTTTTCGCTGAGGAGCCGAACCAGATAGGCGGCAGCATCAGCGGGGTACAGCGACTGTGGCGACGGGACGTACGTCTCCGTTCCCTCCTTCAGGGAACGAGGGTTACCTTTGTAACCGAGACGTTCCCATTCAGTCGGTCACGTTCGACGTACGTCGGACAGACCGACGAATAGGAATCCCTACCAAAGCGCCACAGGAGCTGCCCCCTTCCAGCGCTCTGTTGTAAGCCACCTGAACCCCCTTGCCTGAGGATGGTGGGACAGGGCTAACACAGAGAGAGTCGATCACTGCTGTTCCCCAAAACCCATTCAGTGAGACTATTGGATAACGCTGGGAAAGCGTACCCTTTCGCTGGGAAAGGAACGCTGCGGAAGCCACATCCTTCCCCGAAGGAGTTATGTGGAGAAGTACATATGGACTAACCCTGTAGGACTGTGCTACATATGGAAGAGCTGGGGTGACTCCAACCCGATGAAGGGTAGGTTCTCCCAGAGGGAAAGACACGGGCTTCGTTTAGGAGCAACCGTGGAACCAACCATATGGGATCCCCGTAGGGTCACACGTATGGAACTATAGTATCTAGCGAATGTGTTAGGTGTCGCCCAGCCTGCAGCTCTACAAATGTCCGTCAGCGAGGCGCCACGAGCCAGCGCCCAGGAGGATGCGACACCTCTCGTGGAGTGAGCATGCAACCTGAGCGGGCAGGGCACACCCTGAGCTTGGTAAGCCAGGGCGATGGCATCCACTATCCAGTGGGCCATCCTCTGCTTGGAGACAGCCTTTCCCTTCTGCTGGCCTCCATAACAGACAAAGAGCTGGTCTGAGGTCCTGAGGCTTTGGGTTCTGTCTATGTACAGTCGCAATGCGCGAACTGGACAGTAAGCCAGGGCTGGGTCTGCCTCCTCCGAGGGCAGCGCTTGCAGGCTCACCACCAGGTCCCTGAAGGGAGTGGTAGGAACCTTGGGCACATAGCCAGACCGGGGTCTTAGTACCACGTGGCTATCACCCGGCCCGAACTCGAGGCACGATTCGTCGACCGAAAATGACTGCAGTTCCCCTACCCTCTTGATGGAGGCCCATGCAACCGACAGCAAAGTCTTCATAGACAGAATCTTTAAGTCTGCCGATTGCAAAGGCTCAAAGGGAGCAATCTGAAGTGCTCTTCGCACCAGAGCGAGGTCCCAAAAGGGTATGGAGGGGGGACGAGGAGGATTTAACCGTCTCACCCCCCTAAGGGACCTGACGACCAGGTCGTGCTGACCAACAGATTTGCCATCTATGTGGTCATGGTAAGCGGAGATAGCAGCAGTATGGACTTTGAGGGTGGAGGGGGACATCCTACGCTCCAACCCCTGCTGCAAGAAGGAAAGCACGACTCCGATCGAGCATCTCCGGGGGTCTTCTCGTCGAGAAAAGCACCACTCGACGATCAGGTTCCACTTCGAGGCGTAAGCACGTCTCGTAGACAGTGCACGTGCCGAAGTGATGGTGTTAAGTACCTCAGGGGGTAAGTGACCTAGAACCTCCGCGTCCCGTCCAGGGACCAGACATGGAGTATCCAGAGGTCTGGACGCGGGTGCCAAAGAGTGCCCCGTCTCTGAGAAAGCAGGTCCTTCCTCAGAGGAATGGGCCAGGGAGGGGCTGTCGCAAGGAGTGAGAGTTCTGGGAAACAGGTCCGGTTGGGCCAGTAGGGCGCAACTAAGAGGACCTGCTCCTCGTCCTCCCTGACTTTGCACAGGGTCTATGCAAGTAGGCTCACTGGGGGTAACGCATATTTGAGAAGGCCCCAGGGCCAGCTGAGTGCCAGTGCGTCTGTCCAGAGTGTTCCCTCGGACAAGGGGTAAAACAACTGGCAGTGGGAGGTTTCCGGTGAGGCAAACAGGTCTACCTGAGCCTCTCCGAACTCTCTCTAGATCAGCTGGACCACCTGGGGGTGGAGTCGCCACTCTCCTGGCAGTTCAGCTCATGATAGCTCGTCGGCCACATGGCTGAGCACACCAGGGACAAGAATGGCACGAAGCGACCTCAGACGCTTCTGACTCCAGAGGAGGAGATGGCGGGCAAGTTGCGACATGTGACGGGAGCGTAGACCACCTTGGCGGTTGATGTACGCAACGGTCGCAGTGTTGTCCGTACGGACCAGTACATGCTTGCCCCGTAGCGGCCCTTTGAGGCGGCTCAGAGCAAGACGTACTGCTAGCAACTTGAGGCAATTGATGTGCCAATGCAGATGGGGTCCCGTCCAAACCCCTGACACTGCATGCCTGTTGTACGTGGCACCCCAGCCGGTGGCAGAAGCATCTGTGAATACCACAGCATGCCGGGACACTTGTTCTAGGGGCACTCCTGCCCGACCACGGACTGAAGGCTTGGCGGCACTCCTGAGTGATTGGCACCCGGAACGTGCCGCGTTGCCACGCCCATCTCGGGTCGTGAAGCCAGTGTTGAAGCAGTCTCATATGAAGCAGACCGAGCGGGGTTACTGCCGCCGCGGCCACCATATGCCCCAGGAGCTTCTGAAAGAATTTCAGTGGGACCGCTGTCCTGCCATTGAACATATTCAGGCAGTTCAAGACCGACTGAGCACGTTCCTCTGTGAGGCGTGCTAGCTGTTCGACCGAATCCAGCTCCATACCGAGAAAATAGATCCTCTGCACAGGGGAGAGTTTGCTCTTTTCCCAGTTGACCTGAAGACCCAACTGGGAAGAGAATGAGCCAGTCGTCTAGATAGTTGAGAATGCGAACACCCTGTTCTCTCATCTGTTCTCCACTGTAGTGAAGAGGACGTCCCTGAACTTGGGGAGATGCCGGGCGAACTGAATCGCATAGCCTAGCCTGATTGTCCGAAGGAGCCAGCGAGATGGACTGGGGAGCGCTAACCAGGCTCGCAGAGACTGTACAAGCGGGACCAAAGGGACCACCGGCGTACCCGCAGCAGGGCAGCGAGGTGGAACACAGGGACGCGGCTCGGGGGTTCTCTTTGTGAGGCGGCCCGAAGCGGCATCACAGTGTGCTAGGCAACACTTACCTGGTTCCACGGATGGACAGAGAGAGCAGTCGAGGCTTTGGCTGCCCGCTGCTCGCTGCTGTCCTCTGGCGACAGAAGAGGGGGATGAGAGTGGTGAGGTTTTTCTCCTCCCACTGCTCTCCAACCCTCTTCAGACCTGGAAATGGAGGAACTGCTCTTTTACATTTGGGTACCGCTGCCTCTTGGGTCAGTGATGAACAGAAACAAACCCAAAAAAAGGATTTACCACCCGGCCCTCCTCCAGGGGTGGAAGACCAGCCCCACCCATCTCTGGGTCGCCCGTCTCAGGGGTGATTCTCACCAAGCACTTAAACCAACCACTTAAACAGCTGCAGAGATGGGAGGCGTCATCTCCCCGCAATGGACAGAGCCTGCTGGGCCAGAGTTTCTTGCAGGGGATGATACCCTTGGCGACGAGCAGACTGAGGGGCGGCCCAAGAGGAACTCAATGGTTTGTCATTAGAAGCTCCCCGATCCGCTACTAACTGAGGAGAACTGCTGGGCTCAGTCCTCGACAGTGTCACCGAAAAGGCCACCTTGTAAGATGGGAGCATTGAGAAAGCATTTTGCTTGACAACCTCTCGCACCTCACAAGGTAGGCCAGGGGGCACTTCTGGACCACTGAGGTGGACATCGTGTCCACTGAGGTGGACACCCCAGCACAGAACTACCCTCATGCAAAAAGAGTGCCTTGGCCTCACATGCAGGGTGGGTGTGGTCTGTGTACAGCCACCCCATCCAAGAGGGTAGTGAGAGAGGAAAAACTTATGCAGATTTTGGCACTTTTGGCATTCCATATTTATGGCACCAATATACCCCCATACTGCCAAGTTTTCCATGCACATCTGGAAGACCCAGGAAAGCATCGCTGTAAACTCCGAATCTGAGTCAGCATAAGCACACACCATTACAGTGGGCAGCGTCACCCTCATTTCCAGAGCATAACAGCTCTCTCTCCGATGCTGCAATCGACGTCTGTCCCTCAGCTGGAGCTCTGAATGAAATGCTAGGTTCCCCTATGAGAAGGACCAGCAATCCAATCCAGAAACTGCATAGCTTGCAATGCGCTAAAGAGGGAGGGGCCCTAAGGGGGTTGGTTCCCCGAAGGAACCCCTCAACCTCATGTCACCCAAGCCATATCAGCAAAGTAGACCTCTTCGGGTTCACCAGAGAGGGCGCTACAATGGAGATTATGCAAGGGAACCGCGCATCTAGAGCGCCGAGCGAGCGCTGGGTTGCCGTGACAACCTATTTTCCCCAGCTTCCCTCTTTTTCTAACCACCCTGTTCCTTCCCAGGCTCCAGCGGCCAACCTGAGCAAGAGGCTGCCTCTGCTAATGGTGCAGGCCCGGACACCCCAATTTCCCTTTCTCAGTTTCCCTCTTTTCTAACCTCCTCATCCCTCCCCTGGCTCCAGGGGCCGACCGAGCGTGAGGCTGCCTCCGCTATCGGCACAGGCCTAGACGTCCTACTTTCCCTTCCTTCCTTTTCTAACCACCCTGTTCCTTCCCAGGCTCTAGGGGCAAACCTGAGCGTGAAGCTGCCTCCGCTAACGGTGTAGGCCCAGATGCCACAATTTCCCTTTCTCAGTTTCCCTCTTTTCTAACCTCCTCATCCCTCCCCTGGCTCCAGGGGCCGACCAAGCGTGAGGCTGCCTCCGCAAACGGCCTAGGTCCCGGCCTTTCTTCCTCCTTGCTCTGTCCCACAAGCAAACGCAGTTCACCCTGTCTACTACACTGATGCCCATCCCACCAAATGCTACAGCCCTGGAACCAAACCATGTTGCCAACAACATCAGATCCTCTTAGAAATTCAAGCTGTTGTCACCAGAGGTGGATATCTGAGCTGATATTTCCATAAACCACCCACAAAAAACTCTCCTCGACACCTCTCTCAACTTCATTCTTCAAGCTGCCTCCCCTAGAACCCTACAATCCATTCTGCATAGGAGCAGCAACTACAGCCACCCAAAAAGGCCACTCCCAGCATCAGATTCGAACATTTGGTCCCTGGAAGCTTAAGAACTACATCCGATCTAATCACTTCCATATTAAAGAAGCCCAACGAACACCTATCGGTTAGTTTCAGCTCCAGCTCATTCTCTCACACATACCCGCAAGCCACCATATCCAACTAAACCAATACCATCATTCCAATATAATGAAAATTTTCTATCATTGCCGCAGCAGTGATGTCACCCTGGCTCCCGCAGGAGCCCAGTTATTCTGGCTTTTCTCTCCACTGCAGCAGCAGTAATGTCGCCTCAGCTCCCGCAGGAGCTCAGTTCTTCAAGCCAATTTCTCCACTGCCGCAGCAGTGTCGTCACCTCGGCTCCCGCAGGAGCTCAGTTCTTCAGGCCAATTTCTCCACTGCCGCAGCAGTGATGTCGCCTCGGCTCCCGCAGGAGCTCAGTTCTACTGGCTATTTCCCCCACTGCCGCAGCAGTGATGTCACCTCGTCTCCCGCAGGAGCTCAGTTCTTCAAGCCAATTCCTCCACTGCCGCAGCAGTAATGTCGCCTCGGCTCCCGCAGGAGCTCAGGTCTTCTGGCTATTTCCTCCACTGCCGCAGCAGTGATGTCGCCTCGGCTCCCGCAGGAGCTCAGTTCTGGCTAATTCCTCCACTGCCACAGCAGTGTTGTCACCTCGGCTCGCGCAGGAGCTCAGTTCTTCTGGCTATTTCCTCCACTGCCACAGCAGTGATGTCGCCTCGGCTCCCGCAGGAGCTCAGTTCTGGCTAATTCCTCCACTGCCGCAGCAGTGATGTCACCTCGGCTCATGCAGGAGCTCAGTTCTTCTGGCTATTTCCTCCACTGCCGCAGCAGTGATGTCGCCTCGGCTCCCGCAGGAGCATTGGCTCGTTTTAGTTACACTCAAAGTAGATTGGCCTCTCTAGCGAGATTCCTATTCGTCGGTCTGTCCGACGTACGTCGAACGTGACCGACTGAATGGGAACTTTGCGTATCCACAGCATCAGCAGAAATTACATTCCCTCCAACCCCCCCCCAGAAATGAATTTTATTACAGAAGAGCCCAAAACCATGCGTGGTGCAAAAGGAAGGTTCATGTACCGAAGAAAGTCTCGGTTGCCTGTGGCCAGTCGGATGTCTTGCAACATTTCCATAGTAGCGTTAATGGCCAGGTCAGCAGCACGCTGGTGAAGAAAGCCATGATTTGAGCTCATGTCATCCTTATTGATGCCTCCGATGGGGTCTCTAGAACTGGTCCTATCAAGAAGGCCGCCATGGCTACACTTGCCTAAAAGAAAATTATGTCAGCATATAGATTTGTGGTCCCAGTTTTCAAACATCCTGTGGTCTGTGATGATAGTAGGCCTAAGTAGGCCTAATTGAAAGGCAGATCAATACTACACATGGGATGGTAAGCTTCCTTACCTGCAGGTTTTGCAGAGAAGATAATGTTGAAATATCCTGAGGTTAGTTTCTTATTCAGTAATATTTCTGGGAGAATATTATCACTACAGTCTTTCCCAATGCAGTTTTTGCATGTTGGTGTGCTGCGGTCTGCACATACAGATAAAAGATAAGAATGTGAAGTTTACATCATAGTGTGGCAAAACTAGCTTCTAAATGCTAATATAAATTGTATAATGAATGTAATTTTATTTTGTCATACCTGCTAGATTGTTGAGGGGAAGGTCAGGTCTGATCAGATTGCTGAAAGGAGCAGTGCTTCCCAGTTCCACCCAGTTACTGTGGCTATAGAAATCCTGCATACAAACATACTCTAGTGACCAACAACACCTTGTTCACGTGTTCACATAATTCACACACACACACTCACTGTATATTCAGTCCTCTGACCTAACCCCTAAATCTACCCATCACAGAAAACTTCCTGCATTATTACGTTTTCAAAAAACATAATTAATGATTTACTGTATTAGCCTTATTGTTATTTATTACAAATTAAATAACACTGTCCAAAATTCTAAAACCCACAAATTTTGACACCCTTGGTAAAGGTGCCAATTTCAGAGATATTTTACTCATAAGAATTTCTAGGGGTGCCAATAATTGTGGCCAACATGCAGAAAAACATTTATTTCATTATGTGAGTTTCCCCCAACATTTAATTATTTTACTTCAATGAAAGGTTAGAATTTTGTAATTTCTTTTTAATGAAAGATCAAAAGGATAACCAATGCAGATTTATTTTCACAGCTGCCTTTGCTCATATTTACCAAGGGTGCCAATATTAGTGGAGGGCACTGTATTTATATACTTTGTGGTTGTCAAACATAGTGGAACATGTGCATAGTTCATTTGAAGTGGTTCAACTAAACCTGTATAATGGACTTTAGCAGAATTGACTTCATAAAACACCTTGAGAACTGATAGAAAATGGTTAAAAAAAAGTTCAGAGAAAGCTCCGTCATCATGTTTGCATATGTTACGTGGTTTAACTTCGTTTTCTATGCAATGAAATTCAAATATATATATATATATATATATATATATATATATATATATATTATATATATATATATAGCCATTTTAAACAGCATAATTTTTTTAGAAAGTCCAGGAAGTCCCCAAACGTAACTAGTAACTACTAGAGCTAAAACAAAGGTTACAGTTTTCTCAATCACTTTGGCTCAGCTCACTTTTTTTTTCTCTCAAAACAATAAGTTCAGGTCTCTGAAGAATTAGTTTTTTGTTCACATCAGATTTGGATTTCTTACTGATTTAAGCAATTTGCATGTGTTTTGGCATATATGTGCACAAGAATAAATACAATTGTCTACAATTTGCACAATATCTAAAAGCAAAGGCTTATTGATCAAAAATTATGAGTTGATTCTCAGTGAAACTAGCAAACTCTTCACAACTTCTAAACATTCTTTTATCGAGTGAGCCTCCACATGCAGAATGATCCATTCAGTTATCAAAATCTGTCAGACATGCATGTATATTTTATAAATACATTTGATATTGAATATTTGTAATGTCTGCTGAATTGGCAAATGGCATGCCATTGAAATGAAATAGGAATCACAATCTTACCAATCAACCAATCAAGTTTGGAAGCATACTGACATGATCCCAGTAGGCCCTACTGTGTCTTTTGTTTTGTATGGACTTTTATGTTGAAGTGCCTTCTCTGATCTCATTTTGTTTCCATGTTCTTTTCTTGTTTGGTTTCTGTCTCCCATTGTTGTCACTGAACACACCTGCTGTTAATCATCTACTCATCGTTCTATCATGTATTTAAGACCTTGGTTTTAAGTTATAACAACAGCAGTTTATTTTTGTAGAAATGTGTTACATATGAACTGACAAAACACATTTGTCATGGAAGAACAATTAGAGGAAGAAATGCTGTATAGAATACGTAAAAAAGAACAAGCAACTTATTTTTTTATGTAAGTACATAGTAGATAAGGAAACCTAATATAAATTATGACCAAATGTCCATTTTCTTTGTGTACTACAGTATTGACTTTTCCTTGTAAATTTTACCTACTGTCTGAATCTGTATCTAAAAAGCTCAGTGTGATATACAAGAGCATCCAGCTAGACAAAACTGACATTTTTGTATAGTGTAGAAAACATACAGTCATATAAAAAGTAGAAAACACATGCAATTTGTATATAACAAATATTTCCATAGTGAAAAACATCTAAACATTTTGACCAGTGTAGCTTACATGATGACATTATTTTGGTGCCATTGGTCAATTTACTGACACATTAGGTTTTGAAGCATGAATTAAATGTTTCGGGTGAGTAAATACATTTTGCAGATGCTATAGAGTTCTGATGTTTCAGCGAACAGTTGTGATTAGCACTTACAGTTTAGCAAATGTTTTGAGAAATGTGCCATAGCAATTAAGAAAAAAACCTTAATACATAAAATAAGAGAAGAGAGAATTGGAACCTCTATATAAGTAGAGCTAGGAATGACAAGGTCATGGGTTTGATTCCATGGGAGTGCATGAACTTATAACATAGACACTTTGGATAAAAAGTGTCTGCCAAATGCATAATTGTCATGTAAATGTAAAATAAAACCCAAATATAATATGCTGGTATAGGACCAGATTGGAATATTTAAAAAATCTCCATTCATAACGTACCTGTAGAGTATGACATAGAGCCCCCATTGTGATACGGGCAGAGATGTAGCTCCCCTGCTGAACGCTGGCCTTTACTGCAGCCATGCCACGAGTGATGAGTTCCCGGCCCTCAACGAAAGCCTCATCATCTACGTGCCGTGCCGCACTCAGTGCGAACACTGCATCTATGGCTGCATTGCTTAGATAAATCTCTGTTATAGCTAAATTAAATCCCAGTGAAGAGAGGGCAGAAGATGAATCAGGAGACGTTGCGCAGGCTTTCTGGACAGCAGATGCAGTCAGTTTGTTGTTTATCTGGAGGTGAGGTGTGGAAACAGGAGAGTGTTAATATTATTATTATTATTATTATTAAAGACATTACTCAAATTCCCTCTGTTTTTCAGTTTTCTGTTTAGGTTTCAAATCAGGTCTGTGTGTAGCATAACTTGAGACTTAGTAACTTTAAAAAACAACACTTTCAAAATTCACATTTGAGATAAGACAAACAAACTATGAAAGTCTCTTGTGGCAGGAATGTTAATCACACCCTTTTTTACTCAATAACCCATAGGTAGTTTGCATGACTTAAAGAAACACTCCACTTTTTTTGAAAATAGGCTAATAAAATTTCCGGTTCTGGCGGTACCACTTTTAGCATAGCTTAGCATAGTTCATTGAATCTGATTAGACCGTTAGCATCGCGCTTAAAAATGACCAAAGAGTTTTGATATTTTTCCTATTTAAAACTTGACTCTTCTGTAGTCAAATCGTGTACTAAGACCGACAGAAAATGAAAATTTGCGATTTTCTAGGCTGATATGGCTAGGAACTATACTCTCATTCAGGCGTAATAATCAAGGAACTTTGCTGCCGTATCATGGCTGCAGCAGTGCAATGATATTACGCAGCGTCTCTCACAAACGTCTCCATGGTTGCAAGGCACGTTCCCTGTGCAAGCAGGGGCTCACAGGCGCTGCGTAATATCATTGCACTGCTGCAGCCATGGAACGGCAGCAAAGTTCCTTGATTATTACGCCTGAATGAGAGTATAGTTCCTAGCCATATCAGCCTAGAAAATCACAACTTTTTATTTTCTGTCGGTCTTAGTACACGATTTAACTACAGAAGAGTCAAGTTTTAAATAGGAAAAATATCAAAACTCTTTGGTCATTTTTAAGCGCGATGCTAACGGTCTAATCAGATTCAATGAACTATGCTAAGCTATGCTAAAAGTGGTACCGCCAGAACCGGAGATCGGCTGAATGGATTCGAAAACGGTAAAACTCAACTGTTTAACTCTAGGGGAGTTGGAAAATTAGCCTATTTTCAAAAAAAGTGGAGTGTTCCTTTAAGCCGGGTTCACACTGTGCGATTTATAATAGTCCTTTGCGATGGTTACTTGTCAGACTGTACGAACATGATCCTCATGTCACACTGTGGGATCTCAGCTGTCATTAATGTCAGACTGCACGACAGTCAAAACGCGTTAAAAACGGGCGCGCACATGAAAACTTGTCCGGAGTTTTACATCATAAAAACATACACATTCGTTGACAGTGAGCTGCATTACACGCAGGACTGAAATTGTGGCTAACAATGACATCTCTATCATTAATTTTGATCACGGCTTTTCTTGGAAAAAGAAGACAATTTGACGTTCATCGTAGGAGAAGTCACACTGGAGGATTGTGTGCCAAATCTTCTGACACTGCCAGAATTTCGTCGGAGGTAAAATTTGATCGCAACAGTCATTAACTGGCTGTCGGTGAACATGTCAAACTAGCCATCAAAGACAACAGATTTTAGGCTAGGATTATAGGAATCTTTTAGGATTTGCAAAATTTGTCTCAGACGACCAAATCTTGGCCAAAATCGCACAGTGTGAACCAGCCTTAACATGCACTCACATCGTTTGGCGAGATCTTGCAGCTGTCAGAACAGAAACAAGCTGCTGCTTTTCTGTGTTTATCTCTGTGTGTATGATGTACATTAAATGAGCTTATTTCATCCATTAGATCAAAAGATCTGAAAAAACCCACGTATTTACCCACCCATAGACCCTCCCCACGAAGACATCAGGACAGAAGTGGACAAAAGAGACAGATTAAAACACTAGGTGTAGTGTCTCCCTCGTGTAATCTGATCGAACAAAACCCATCAGGGCCAAAAATGCTAATTATCTTCCTTGTTCTAACAATTCAGTTCAGTTCCATGTTCTTTTCTTACAGCCAGTGTGAAGTCTCGTCCCTGGGCAGTGGCTATATCACGGCACACTTCTGCTGTCTTGCGAAGGATGGCCATCTGAGTGATTTCTCTATGGGTGACAGAGCCATCATGAAAAAGAGGTTTAAAAGCTCCCACCTGGGGGGATTGAAACAAGGTCCCCCAGAGAAGAAATACAGCCACTACAACCAGTGAAGCCATTGCTGTCGACAATAATGGGTGCTGTGGGAAAATTCAGTTTGAAAATTTACTCCTCTCATCTTCTGTCACCATGAAGAAAAGCTTGATGAAACATTTCACTAAACATTATTACAAATAAATATTTATAGCGTATAGTGTTTATAGTAAATGTTAAATGTTAATGTTTAAAGTTATATCTTTAACTGGAAATTTCTTCACAAAATATTACATATCACCCAATCAGAGAAAATTGATGAATAAAAAAAGTTAGAGGATTACCTTTTCACAGACTTTGTGTATACTGTAACTTATGCACAGCCTCTGTCAGCGTATTTATACACTTAGACACGTCATGAATGTCAGCGTCACACATAACTTTGTGATGTAAAGTAGAGATTGCATAAATGAGACTACTTATTGTAAGTGAGAGCGTGTGTTACTAAGAAAATCAGAAAGGAAAAATGTTTACTTCCTTTTAAACCAATTGTAGATTGTGCCTTTTTTCCCCAATACACCCTTTGATTAATCTAACAGTTAGCAAACTTGACTTAACTGTTACCTTAATGGCTTGTAAAAATGCTGTAAGCACCATTAAGTTATTTGAACTTATTTCTTCTCTTTAACTCAAATTGTTATGACAAGTTTTGGGTTTTGATCTCAAGTTTATAAGTTTTTTAAAAAATAAAATTAAAGTAATCCATTGTCTTGACTATTTGTGAGTTGAAACAAAGGTTATCTTTGAGTTGAGTTGAGTTAACTTATGTTTAGTTGAGTTCACTCACATTTTTAAGGCAGCAGGTGAACTTTCATTTCTAAGTTTACCCAGCTGGAAATGTTTTACAGTGAGATTACAAAATAATATTACAGTTTGAAAATTGTAATATATATATATATATATATATATATATATATATATATATATATATATATATATATATATATATATATTAGTATGTGTTAGTCATATATCAACATATGGTGTATCAAAAATCACAATCATACATGTAATTTTATTAATTCAGTCCTCCCAAAATGTATTATAACTTATAATCACTCATGTGACAGGAGTTCAGTTAAGGCCCTGACGCAAGGAAAGGCTGAAGAGTGAAAGCAAATGTAAAAAGCAAAATCAACACAATGTCATGAGTTGCACAATACTGCTGCACCTTAAATGAACTTTGTCTAAAATAAACTTCTAAAATAAGATCAAGAGTAGGATCTATGCTACTGTTGAAACCACAGCTTACCCACAAACACTAGTCCCAAACACATATGTTTACTTACTTCAGAGAGTGAAATTTCATTAGCAAACCTTAATAATTAAATATTTACAGATTCATTTACACCTGACAATTCAAGACAAGTAAAGATAGCAACATACAATGTTACTTGCGGTGTTAAATATTATTTAGAATCATACAAAATGGGAAACAAAAAACCAGGAGAAAGAAAGGCACATGCAAAGTGAGTAACATCCACTGAAAATAGCACTTGCTGTGGAGACAGTGAGTTGCACTATGGCATAATTGAGGTCTGTGGACCCCGGAGCTTCTGCCTCAATAGTGAGTGTGACAGCCGTCCCAGACTCGGTTTTGGAGGGTACGGTCAGTGTGATGCTTCCCTGAGTGCTTCCTCCTGCCACAAGGTTTAGAGATCTGGGGAAAGACACGCCAGTCTCCACCAGGTCAGTCCTGGCTCGGATAGTGTAGTTGCCGCCTGTAGTGTTAGAGGCCACTGTGAAGTTGAGACTGAATGGGACTCCAGGCTGTGTAATGTTCTGCGATTGGGCCTGTGGAGGCACAGATATGGTTAAGTATGTTGTTTCTATCATACGATTTTTTGTACCAAACTGTGATGTAAAATTATGGACACTTTGTTTTAATGTTTGTTGTAAATTGAAGCTATTTGTGTTTGTGTATGCAACATTTTTCCAGGTAATTCTTACTGTGATGGTTATTCTAGATCCTTTATATTGGGTGGGTGACTGTCTCTGGAATCGATTAGTCATCGACGTGTCATTCAACACCCCTTTGAGTTGGACCACAAATGCCCCCTCTGGGATTCTGTCTACATTGACCAGGAAGTCTGTCGCACCCACTGCTTTGATGGTTCCATTAACAACACCAGATCCTGAAGCTTCAACTAGAAGCACGTCAGTCACTGTGACTGAATCTCCTCCAGTCACGGAGACAAGCAAAGTAGCATTCCGACCTGATCAGCAATTAGACAAATATTTTCAAACTTAAGGTGCAGTCACAAAATTTTGCCTGGCAAAAACATCCATTGTCCACTGTCAATAACAGTGTAATGATGTAAGCCAGATATGGGCAACTTCAGTCCTGGAGGGCCACTGTCCTGCAGAGTTTAGCTCCAACCCTGATAAAAACTCAACTGCTTGTAGCTTTCTAGTAATCAGGGTTGCCAACAAAACCCACACAATTGCTACTTAAAACTAGCCCAAATGTGGGGGGTGTTTTTGGTGGGGTAAAATTCACATTAATGTAGCCCAATTCCACAGGAGAATTGGCTGACTTGGCAATGTAATGGAGGCCAGCTAGTAGTCGCTTTGCGACTAAACCTCACTCCCCTGAACTCAAGAGGTGCTCTAGCGACTGATGCTAGAGACTGTGGCACGTCCCATTCGGACGGTCCCGGTTTCGCGTCCTGCTTGGAGTGGGCAGGTGCGAAGACGGGTTACACTTGTGCCGTGACCCGGATGGGAGTGAGGTTTAGGGGGGTTAGTGTAACCGTGGCCAGCTAGTAGTCGCTGTGCAAGTAATCCTCACTACTCTGATCTCAAGAGATGCTCTAGCGACTGACGCTAGAGGTTTCAGCCTTTAGCGTCCTTGTTAGAGCGCCCAACTCCCATGCAGAACGGGGCGAGGAGGACCTGGGTGAGGGATTACAGCAACACTAGTAATCCTGAAGACATTGATTAGCTGGTTCAGGTGTGTTTGATTAGGGTTAGAGCTAAACTCTGTAGGACAGTGGCCCTCTAGGATCAAAGTTGCCCATCTCTGATGTAAGGTCACACAGAAGTCACTTTAAAGGTGCCATCGAATTGAAAATTGAATTTACCTCTGCATAGTTGAGTAACAAGAGTTCAATACATGCAAAAGACATACAGTGAGTCTCAAACTCCACTGTTTCCTCCTTCTTATATAAATCTCATTTGTTTAAAAGACCTCAGAAGAACAGGCGAATCTCAACATAACACCGACTGTTACGTAACAGTCAGGGTGTACGCCCCAATATTTGCATATGCCAGCCCATGATCGAGGCATTACACAAGGACAGCCAGTATTAACGTCTAGATTTGTGCACAGCTAGGCTAATCGTCAGACTAGGTAAGCAAGCAAGAACAATAGCGAAAAATGGCAGATGGAGCGATAATAACTGACATGATCCATGATAACATGATATTTTTAGTGATATTTGTAAATTGCCTTTCTAAATGTTTCATTAGCATGTTGCTAATATAATGTTAAATGTGGTTAAAGTTACCATCGTTTATTACTGTATTCATGGAGACAAGACTGTCGTAATTTTTCATTTTTAAACACTTGCAGTCTGTATAATGCATAAACACAACTTTCTTTATAAATCTCTCCAACAGTGTGTAATGTTAGCTTTAGCCATGAAGCACTATCAAACTCATTCAGAATCAAATGTAAACATCCAAATAAACACTGTACTTATGCGATTAGACATGCTGCATGACGAACAAAAGATCCATTCTGAAGGTTATATTAGCTGTGTGAACTTTGTTTATGCACTGTTTAAGGCAAGCGCGAGCTCCGTGGGCAGGGAGCTCATATTTAATGATGCCCCAAAATAGGCAGTTAAAAAAATGTATTAAAAAAAAACTATGGGGTATTTTGAGCTGAAACTTCACAGACACATTCAGGAGACTCCTTAGACTTATATTACATCTTTTAAAAAGACGTTCTACGGCACCTTTAAAACCAAGCAGTGTTCTTTGATAAAAACTTTAATTTGCTTGAAAATCACAATGCGAAATCTGCAAGTAAATGTTTCACCCTTGCACAAAATTCCAGACTGCACAGATTCCTATTTCGTTGAGCAATGCTAAATTT
The DNA here is from genome assembly GCF_024489055.1 of Chanodichthys erythropterus. Lineage (NCBI taxonomy): Eukaryota > Metazoa > Chordata > Actinopteri > Cypriniformes > Xenocyprididae > Chanodichthys > Chanodichthys erythropterus. Next base: position 33,496,607 of record NC_090232.1, on the reverse strand, counting down.
TCCAATCCATTAAATATATTTTGAATATAAATTATATGATGCCTGACATCCATGACCCTACAGAGAACAAATTGTTTGAAGAATGGATGGATGATGTCATACCAATAAAAGGGCGGGTGAAAATCTGTCCCCATGAGTCTCCATGACCTCCCTCAATTATCTCCACAAAGTAAACGAGGACATCCACAGAACTCTGACCTGTGTTCACAATTAAAGGAATTCTGAATTATGGACAGGTATGTGTTTTTTTTTTTTTTTTTTGTATAGTACTTAATTAGACTTTAATTGTTTAATTTTACATTGCCACCATAAACTTTATGGTGAATATTCCATGTTCCATATAACATTTTACAGAAGTTTTTCTAGAGCTATTTATTGCAAAAGCTAAGTTAAATTGAATGGGTAAAAATATATGTCTGGTTAAAATAAATGGAAACTTTAAAAGCAATTCATACAGAGAAATAAAAAATTTACCAATGACTTTAAGGGTGTAGGAACTTGTGGAGCTGATACTAATCTTCCATTCCCCTGTCTGGTTGCCAGAGCTGATTTTTAATCTCCTTAGATTCCCTACAGTCAGGATGCTACCCAAAGGACCATCTGCCACTGAACCTGCCTGAGACACACCTGAAATTGGCATTCATTAAATCGGATGTTAATTGCATAATAATTATCATATAATCTATGTAATGCTCTGTAGCCTTTAAAGGGATAGTTTACACAAAATGAAAATTATCCCATGATTTACTCGCTCTCAAGTCATCCTAGGTGTATATGATGTGTACAGGTGCTGGTCATATAATTAGAATATTATCAAAAAGTTGATTTATTTCACTAATTCCATTCAAAAGGTGAAACTTGTATATTATATTCATTCATTACACACAGACTGATATATTTCAAATGTTTATTTCTATTAATTTTGATTATTATAATAATATTCAATAGGTTCAATATTGAAGACACCTGGTGCCACACTCTAATCAGCTAATTACCTCAAAACACCTGCAAAGGCCTTTAAATGGTCTCTCGGTCTAGTTCTGTAGGCTACACAATCATGGGGAAGACTGCTGACTTGACAGTTGTCCAAAAGACGACCATTGACTTGCACAAGGAGGGCAAGACACAAAAGGTCATTGCAAAAGAGGCTGGCTATTCACAGAGCTCTGTGTCCAAGCACATTAATAGAGAGACGAAGCAAAGGAAAAGATGTGGTAGAAAAAAGGATACAAGCAATAGGTATAACCTCACCCTGGAGAGGATTGTGAAACAAAATCCATTCAAAAATGTGGGGGAGATTCACAAAGAGTGGACTGCAGCTGGAGTCAGTGCTTCAAGAACCACTACACACAGACGTATGCAAGACATGGGTTTCAGCTGTCGCATTCCTTGTGTCAAGCCACTCTTGAACAACAGACCGCATCAGAAGCGTCTCGCCTGGGCTAAAAACAAAAAGGACTGGACTGCTGCTGAGTGGTCCAAAGTTATGTTCTCTGATGAAAGTAAACCCTTTGGAAATCAGGATCCCAGAGTCTGGAGGAAGAGAGGAGAGGCACACAATCCAAGTTGCTTGAGGTCGAGTGTAAAGTTTCCACAGTCAGTGATGGTTTGGGGTGCCATGTCATCTGCTGGTGTTTTCTGGTGTTTGTCACTTTGTTTTCTGAGGTGCAAGGTCAACGCAGCCGTATACCAGAAAGTTTTAGAGTACTTCATGATTCCTGCTGCTGACCATCTTTATGGAGATGCAGATTTCATTTTCCACCTGCACACAGTGCCAAAGCTACCAGTACCTGGTTTAAGGACCATGGTATCCCTGTTCTTAACTGGCCAGCAAACACGCCTGACCTTAACCCCATAGAAAATCTATGGGGTATTGTGAAGAGGAAGATGCGATATGCCAGACCCAACAATGCAGAAGAGCTGGCCGCTATCAGAGCAACCTGGGCTCTCATAACACCTGAGCAGTGCCACAGACTGATTGACTCCATGCCACGCCGCACTGCTGCAGTAATTCAGGCAAAAGGAGCCCCAACTAAGTATTGAGTGCTTTACACGCTCATACTTTTCATGTTCATACTTTTCAGTTGGCCAAGATTTCTAAAAATCCTTTCTTTGTATTGGTCTTAAGTAATATTCTAATTTTCTGAGATACTGCATTTGGGATTTTCCTTAGTTGTCAGTTATAATCATCAAAATTAAAAGAAATAAACATTTGAAATATATCAGACTGTGTGTAATGAATATAATATACAAGTTTCACTTTCTGAATGGAATTAGTGAAATAAAAAAACTTTTTGATGATATTCTAATTATATGACCAGCACCTGTATATAGGTCTATCTTCTTTCAGATGAACACAATTGGAGATATATTTCAGAATATCCTTTTTCTTCAAAGCTTCATAATGGTTGTGAATGGAGGAACATATTTTGAAACAAAAATAAAATGCATCCATCCATAATCAAAGTAATCCATACGGCTCCAGCCTTTTGAGCTGAAGCGATGCATTTTTGTAAGATGCCTCTTGCGGTTTAAACAAAGCTAGGCAACAAACTCTTTTCTTATATCAAAATCCTCCAACATTTCACTTTTAAATTTCCCATTTTAGACTAATTTGTGACTGGTGTTTTGTTTTGCTCTTTCCTCTGCACCTCCATCATGCGTTAGTTCAGAGGTCACTCTTCCGCCGCAAATTGAGGTGTATGGTCATCCATTGGAAGGTAGTTATATAATAAAGTTTTAAATATGATTATTTTTACAAAATCACATTGCTTCACTTTGAAAGGTCTTTTTTATTCCACTGGAGCCATATGGATTACTTTGATCATGGATGGATCCATTTTATTTTTGCTTCCAAATATGATCCCCCCCCAATTCACAACCATTATAAAGCTTTGGGGAGCAAGAATATTTTTAAATATATCTCCAATTGTGCTCATTTGAGAGAAGATAGTCATATACACCTAGGATGGCTTGAGGGTGAGTAAATCATGGGATAATTTATAGATGAACTAACTCTTTAAGGGATACTTCACCCAAATATTAAAATTCTCTCATCATTTACCAACCCTCATTCTATCCCAGATGTGTATGACTTTCTTTCTTCAGACAAATACAAAGATTTTTAGAAAAATAATCCATCTCTGTGTGAGTACATAAAATGCAAGTGGACGGGTCCCTAAAAGTTGATGCTTCAAAAACCATACAAAGCAAACACAACAGTAATCCATATAATCACAGTTGATGAATCAATGTCTTCTGAAGCAGGATGATAACTGTGAGTAAGAAAAAAAAATATATTTTTTAACTTTTTAAACTAAACCAATTCCTTCCATCCAATGATTATATGCGGGATCACAAGAGCATCGTGTTCGAAGTTTTACATCAACATGAAACTCACATGAGAAGTGATGCAGTACAAAGAAACATCATTTCTCACACAAGTTTCACAACATGCTTACATTATGCCTCACAACATGCTGACATTATCATCAAGAGTGAATTCATGTATGACAGTTAGCTGGAACTAATGGTTTTGTAAGACTGGAGAAACTGGAAGAACTGGAAGAGAGGGCGACTCTCTGAGAAAACAAAGGAAATTAACATTTGAATTCTCTCTTGCAAAATGAATGCCTATCTGAGACTCAATCACAGAGTTGATCAAACCTCAGTATTGTCTTAATGTACAATTCCTTTCTTATTTTACTCTTTATTTCTGAGCATTGGATGTTTTGTATCAATTATCATTGAACTGATTATGTATGATACATTTACCTGATTAATAATAAATTGTTACATTTGGATTTATTCTTATTTAATCTATCTGCACCAGGTTTGCAATGGACTAAAGTCCAGTTTTGAGTGGAGCATAGGGCACACCAACTGTGATTTTAGACCTCTGGCTTACGCTTGGCTTTAGTTGTGTGTGCTTAGACTGTAAAGGCTAAAAAAGGAATTTCCATTTAGGACAATAAAATTTTGATGGACCAACCAAAATAGGGTGAGCCTTACCTCTGTTTAATATAATTTTACTCTAGCTAAGTGTATGTGGGAAACCATGACCTGACCAAACCACAGCTAATATCAGAGAAGTAATATATTGGCCGGCTTATCTTTAGTAGTGGTTGTGACCTCTGACTAGAGATAGTGTTACTTTAATTCAAGTGTATACATGTAATGGACGTACAGTAGGCCGCTAAAAGCTGTGCATGCAAACCTCACTCCCCTGAACTCAAAAGGCGCTCTAGTGACTGATGCTAGAGACTGCGGTCTTTAACCTCCTTGTTAGAGTACCCACCTCCCATGTGGATGGGTTTGTGTCCCGCTTGGACGGGGTGGTGCGAACTGGAGGGGTTACATACAGATCTATGGGGACTAAACAAAATGCTTGTAGATAGCACAAGCATGAAAGCGACCTTCTAAAGAGTACTGTCAGTTACTTATGTCTAATGACCAAGACTGGCGGGTTTGTGATCGTGGGCCCGCATAATGACGGCCGGTGCAAGGACCCTGTGTGACTCTGAGAACCAAATGAACGAGTACAATAAGAGTAAGTGTCTAGATAAATTATCATATAAATGGTCAATAATCAATTGGCAATCCAACCTAAATTCAGGATCTTAATAAAATGGAGTCAGATAAAGGTTATTGGAATTAAACTACACTGAACGTGCAAGAAACCTTCCCCGCCCTAAGGGAAACCATCGATGGGCCGATTGGGCGGGCTTTACAATTTATAATTAAAATTTTAAAATATTACTTTTTTCCTACCTACACCTATCATTTAGCTTTAGACATGATAGATTCATCAACTATGGGTGGAAATTACCCCTGTGTTTGTTCTGTGTAATTTTTGAGAGACCTATTATGAATCATAGAGATGTCTTCATGTTTCTGAAGAAATATAAATCACACACATCCGGGTTAGCATGAATGTAAGTAAAGATGACAGAACTATGTATCTATGAAACTAGTTTATCAAGCACATACTGTAGATGAGCATTCTTTTCATAGATTCACTGGCTCACCTGTAGGGCTGTAAAGTGTAAAGATTGGAGAGTCTCCGGTGACATACACAGTCACATTGGACAGAGATGGATCCAACACAAAAGAAAAGTTTTCTACAATGGCTGGACTTCTCTCTACGTAAAGAACAGTCACCTTCAAGAAACACAGGTTTCCCCATATTTGAGTGTTAAAGAGTTGCCTCAGAACAGCACCGCACAAATTAAAGCATTTAGATTAGGATATGATTGGTGGTATAAAGCCAATTACAATTTGCATGTCTATATAATAATGATAGAAATATTGTTAATAAAGTGTTCCCATTGTTGAAACATACCAGGCCAGTGGTGATTACATCCGCAATGACTACAGAAGCCTGAGACAGTGTAGAGTTTGTGACCTCTATGGTCTGTCCACCTGAAATATGAGCCAGGTCTCTGTAAAGTTGTATGTCTGACTGAGACACTGTTCTTGATAGCGAGACATTCTGCTGACTACGTGACGAGATGGAGTTTGTCAGCAGGAAAGTGACCTGAAGTGTGGGAGGGAAGAAAGAAACAACTATTAAGACATAACCAATCCTAAATGCAATAACAAATCAAGCAATTCTGCAGATACTCACTGTAGATTTGGTGATTTGTATCATGGCCTCAACTGCGCTTTTTAATTCTGAGTCCTTTACTGAAGCATCAGTGAAAACAAAAATGTCTGATGATGGAGGAGCTTGTGTCAGTGTCAACTAGATCCATGAAATGATAAAACAGAAAAGACAAGAACTTTAAGCATTATAATGACTTTCTGTCAGGCTTTATTGTGGATATCAAAACCACAATTATTTCCTCTTTTTCAATTTTTCATAACATCTTATAGGTTGTGCAAACAAATGACGCCATTTGTTTGAGTGTACACTACTGTTCAAAAGACATTGAACACACACACACACCAGCAATCCTGACAGGCACATCCCTGGATTTAAACCATCAGTTGATGAAAGGGAATTGATTCGCTCTTTAAATGTATCTGCATTTTCAATTTTTATCAGAGGTCCAAAACCTGTGAAAAACACAAACACATCACTACAGGGTATTACAATAACAAAATTCACTGTGCATTTTCAACAAACTGTGACTGCATTGTAGAAATGCCTGTCACAAAAGTCTTAATTTCTGAAACCTGACACTCAAACACCAGAACCACCTGCCAAATCTGCAAAACCATTCACTAATTCTCGGCCTTCGACTCAATTCAAATTTTCAATTTCATAAAACACTTTTTGCAAAACACAACACACAATTCTCTATGTAACAAAATCTAACAGGAAGTATCTTGATTTCCTTTTTCAAACACAACCATTGTTTCTGTCCAACTACACATGGTTGATGTATTTCTTTTCTTTCATACTGTTTAATACTGTATTCACAACCACAAATGCTTATGGTAAAAAAATTTATAGTTTGGTTTCAATCTTATTTCGTGTTTACTAATTTTCCAACATCTCTCAGCCAATTACTTTCAATCTTGTTCAGAAATGTACATAGGAGATGTAAATGTACACAGTTTTGAATAACTGTGTGAATATGATATATATCCAAAAATAGAATATTACGGCAAAGGTGTTTACAACATAAGACAAATCTTTGCTTTTGAGATGTGTGTGTGCAGTGTTTCATTTTGCAGGGGATGTGAGGCATTTTGCATTTGTGTGTATGTCTTTTACTACTATGTACTAATATCTAGATTTTAATATTTTAATTTTTAAATCTTTTGCATTTATAGTGTACATACATGTTTTTGCACTGTACTTATATTTAATAAATACCTTAATGTAATTACATCTGTTATTAATTTCTATAACTACATACTTTGTTGACCATTTCCTTACACCTTAACCCACTCTTAAACCTACCAATACCACCAAACCTGTCCTTAACCTTACCTGTATCTGACAGCAAATGTGTCTTGTCTTGCATTACAAAATAAATATGCAATACAATACAATACAAAATGAATATATTTTGGATGTTAATACATAGTAGTTGAAAACACCAAATATAAAGTGAGACCAAAAATATATATAATTTGACATTAATGTTTCATTTTAAGCACAATAGGCCTACCCTGGTCATTAAATGGTACTAGAACATATTCTGAAGGTTCCTCTGATGTTCCTCTCTTGCTGTCTATGATACTGAAGGTCACTTTCTTGGCCTCTGTGATGTAATTAGACAAACTACCCGTGGTGTCAAACACAAAAGCCAGAACTGAGATCTGACTGAGGCCCATCAATCTGAATGAGAAAGCAGATGAAATGGACAAAGATTAAAGCAAAATTTGCTCAATGTTGACGTAATAGATTTCGCATAGCTTAAGAAAACTTGGACTACAGTACATAAATATGAACCACTTATGGTACTTTAGTAGCACAAAAGGTTTCTTTCTTTTATTCCACTAAAGTACCATAAGTTAAAAGTCTCATACCGAAGAAAGGCTTGGTTTCCTGTTGCCACTCGGATGTCTTCCAGCAGTTCCATAGTAGCGTTGATGGCCATGTCAGCGGCACGCTGGTGAAGGAAGCCATGATTTGAGCTGATATCATCCTTGTTGATGCCTCCGGTGGGGTCTATATAACTGGTCCTATCAAGAAAGCTGCCATGGCTACACTTGCCTGAGAGAGAATTGAATGTGCTTTTATATAAATTAGGTGTTTCTGAGTGTACAGCTTTTAGTCTCAATTCAAAGCATCTTGAACTCTGCAATAAAGCTCAGATGGTAATTGATGGAGTTAATTTAAGGGATTTGATGATACATGATGTCTTCAAATCCTTAAATCCTAAACCCCTCAATGGGGACGGCATACAGTTACCTCTGTTTTATCTTTAACCGCACATTGACAGTGATGTTAAGCTTCCTACCTGCAGGTTTGCTAGGGTGTACAAGGCTGAAATATCCTGAAGTTAAGATCTTCTGCTGCAGTATCTCTGGAAGAACGTTGTCACTGCAGTCTTTTCCAACACAGCTTTTGCATGTTTTTGTATTGGAATCTAGACATCCATCCAGAAACAAAAGTGTGTGTGTGAATGTCACAATATTCAAAGTGTGTCAAAATTGGTTACTTGAAATGTGTGGACAAATGTAAAGGTTATATGATACAGGTGATTGGGGAATTTAATTTTGAGATAAATACAAAAAAAAAAAAAAAAAAAAAAGATCAGAAATGCCTATACATTACAGCACCTGCTAGATTGTTGAGAGGAAGGTCAGGTCTGATCAGAGCGCTGAAAGGAGCAGTGCTTCCCAGTTCCACCCAGTTACTGTGGCTATAGAAGTCCTGCAAAAAAAAATCATTACACACATATTTTGATTTTTTGAAAAAGCAGAGATAAAATTCTGATCTGTCAGAATTATATAATAAGCAGAGCTTGATTTGGATTTAAAAACATACCTGTAAAGTATGACATACAGCCCCCAGACTGGTGCGGGCAGACAAATATCTCCCCTGTTTCATGCTGACTTTCACTGCAGCAATGCCCTGAGTGATGAGGTCCCGTCCATTTTTGAAATCTTCATTATCAAAATGATGAGCAGTACTGAACTGTTTTCTATCCACAGCTGCATTGCTAATGGAAGTCTGAGAAATAGCCAGACTGAAAGTGGATATTTGTAATAAGGAGGAATATGAATTTGAGCAGGCTCTCTGGACGGCAGTTGGAGTCAATTTGTTGTTGATCTGGAGGTGAGGGGAAAAAAATGTAAGCGTAGACCCAGCAACATTTTCCAAAAATTAGTATTTCTAACAATTGAAAACCTTGTATAACTGCCACTAAACGTGTAATAAATATTCATGATCAAGAAAAATCATATTAATAAATCTGGTCTTGCACAGAAGATGATTACATGTTCATCAACATTGATGAGGAGTTCACTGGTTTACAACTGGACTTGTTTCTCTTTGTATGAATACCTGTAAATAATTTTTTTTTTTTTTTTTTTTTAATTATAACCTATAATTATAATTATTATAATATATGATTATAATTTTATTTCATTATCATTTTATTAAAACACCATCTTGTCTTGTACATTAAAAACCAACCTACTATAATCTATAAATATCTCATTGGTAAACAGCAGTTTTAGTTCTCAAACTGGTTCACGCCCATATTTTTTTCTTACAGGTAGCGTAAAGTCTTGCCCCCGGGCAGCGGCTACATCACGACACACTTCTGCCATCTTGCGGAGGAAAGCTGCCTTAGTGATTTGTTGATGTGTGAGGGATCCATCAGCAGGGAGGATTTTGAATCCTGACGCATGAGGGGGCTGAAAGAGAGCCCCCTGGAGGAGAAATACAGCCACTACAACCAGTGAAACCATGACTGTTCACAATCACAACTGTAAAAAATTCATAATGGGAATAATCAGTTCCTTACAAAAGTGATCAATGTTTATGGAATATGTTTACTTCCTGACTGTTTATAAATAGGCTACAGATTAAGTCCTCCAGATAAGTCATCTTCAGTGGAGAGTATGTTATTTGTCTCAAATGTGCTAACTAAACACAGCGCATCTGCTTCTGGATGGTGTCCGCGGTGGTCGATTGAGTGTACTTCTGTATGGCAAGCCATTTTGACTTTTATTCATTCTCAGGATATGAATTCTTGATATCAACAATTCAGTTTTCACTAGTTAAAATGCTAATTCTTGATATCAGGAATTACATTTCCACTAACAATGGCAATTTTTGATATCAAGAATTACATTTCCACTAGTAACAAGGTTAATTTTTGATATAAACAATTCAATTTTCACTAGTTAAAATGCTAATTTTTGATATCAACAATTCAATTTTCACTAGTTAAAATGCTAATTTTTGATATCAAGAATTATTTTCCACTAGTAAAAACTAGAATTCTTGATATCAGCAATTTATATCCTGGGAAAGGCAATAGGCAAGCCGTTTTGACTTTTAATCATTCCCAGGATATGAAATTTTTGTTATCAACAATTCAGTTTTCACTAGTTAAAATGTTAATTCTTGATATCTGGAATTACATTTCCACTAGTAACAATGTTAATTCTTGATATCAACAATGATGTCTTCACTCGCAGAAATATGTATTCTTGATATCAACATTTGAATTTCCACTAATTCTTGATATCTGTAATTGTATTTTCACCATAGGCTGCCATTCAAATTCAATTGTTGATATCAAGAATGAATATTGTTATTAGAAATGTAATTCCTGATATCAACAACTGAATTGTTGATATCAAGAATTAAATTGTTGATATCAAGAAGTAACATTGTTACTAGTGGAAATGTAATTCCTGATATCAACAACTGAATTGTTGATATCAAGAATTCATATCCTGATATGTGAATAAAAGTCAAAACGGCTTGCCATACTTCTGCCTGTGCAACAAATTGCCTCTTGAAGACATTAAAGACTGAAAGTAAAAGTGGCCTCACCAAAACACATAATCATTTGGATTTCACTCTTATGACACACCCATTTCAATGCTGTGTCTGAAAACTTAGGCACTGACTTTGAGAAATGAATCACAACAGTCAGTGTAGACTATATGTCTAATTAAATCCCCATACTTTAGCCAATTGTCTTCATATGCACATTTGTGAATAAAACTGTAACATCACACCAGTGCTCTCTGTTATATTTACAAATGCAAATTACCCCAGTAACTTTTAGCTTTGGCATAGATAGACACTTGTTATTCTTTTTTTTTTTTTTTTAAACATTTAAATTGATGTGGTAAGCTTGTAATAGAACTAAAATGTTGGAAAAGTATAGTAGGCTTTCCTTTTTACTAGTCTTTGTCTTTATACAGTTAATTTAACTTAATGAAGACTTTGTCTGTGCACAAATAAAATAAAATAAAAAATGCAAAATAATAATAAAGAATGATTTTAATTAAATTTTAGTGAATGAATGTTGCAACCGTTGCAACCATCCCCTCTTATGGGGTCAGTTGCAACATTTGACTTTGTCTATTCAAGTATAAATTGTATGTATCATGTAACGAATGCTACAGTTAAACAATTACAAGAACTATGATACAATTTCATAGTACAAGTTATCAAGAACCATGAGTAAAATGTGTTCTAATGATGACTGATAGGAAAAACCTGGCCTTCAGATATTCCAAGAGATGATGAACTGTAGGAAATAAAAAAATTCAACATAGGAAAGTAGGAAATAAACAATTTCAGTATAAGAAAATGTTAAGTAAAGTTAGTTTGACTTGCATGGCACTTTGAATTGGAACATTCTGTCAAACTGAAAAGGTTCCAGATGCTTAAATAAAATACATCATGTACATCCCAAGTCAGCAAATAATTGACTATTATTTTATTGCAGTTATGCATCAGCCAACTTTGCATGTTGCGTACCACAAAAGACCATTTTTTGCAAAAAATAAAACAAATAAATAAACCTTATGAGGGAGCATGCCCTGGGACCATGCTAAAACAGCTCACACTTCAACCCCCTAATGTTCAAACCAAATACCCTTGTAAATACTACACAACTAACAATGCCCTCAATAAATTTAACATTACACAATCACAAAAGCATATATAAAAAAGAATAATTTCTTTACCTTGTGCAAGATTTTTCGAGAAGAACGTATTTTCACGTTCCGTCTGTGTATTTCTCTCCTTTTACATATGATGTCAGCGTCCGTGTAAATCTTGTAAAGCCGCAAGTAAATAAGTTATAAGTCATTGCATAAATGATCAACAACAATGAAGACAACATGTTTGCATTTTAACCATAATTAAAAATGAAATTACCCATTTAAGTACCATCAAAATAATTAATTCAGTCAGACTGTTTAAGATATAGGCCTATAGAAAGCCCTAAATAAAGCAGAGGTTTGATTGAGAATGGAAGCAAAAAAGAAAGCAACATATACTTCATCAGGTCTGCTAAAAGCCTTTTGTAAACAAAAATATTTTCCTCTGGAATGAAGACTGACTTCATTCCCCCACACCCTGATGGTCTTAAGAAGGATCTGGTCCTTGTTGGTCGTAGAACAATATTTCTAACAACCAATCAGCTACCAGTGTGGGCTAATGTTACAGTTACTGTTAGGCTTAGGACTGGGTAGAGACTTGTGCATCATTGTTACTGATCTATAATTTTCATCCAGTTTAAGGATTAAGGTTATAACTTGACAGGATTGTTGTTCCAGGGCCAACAAAACATGCTGCCCTAGGAACATGCCTGCATAATCAGGATGTGCCAGTCTGTCCTTACAAATCAAATCAAATGAAACTGTTTAAATATCAGATAAGATAAAAGAGTGCAGCTTGGCCTGGAAAGAAGTTTGACTTCATTCCTCACAACCTGCTGGTCGTTGAAGGGTTCTGTATGGTACTTTCATATCACACAGACGATAATGAAACAGCTTTATAAGTTAAAGAGAATATGTAGGGGAGGAATGAAGATTGACATTCCTACAGTACTCCAGACACAATAGCGTACTGTATGCCGGAAATGAACCACTCCTGTTTAATGACAGTTGTGATATAAACTGTCAAGCCTGGATACAACACTACAAAATCTAAACAAAGAAAAAAAAATTAATGGTCAGCATATTAAACAGGAAATGAAGATTAAAATGAGACCTTTTAATTGACTAATGACCATAATCTGTGCATTTGAGCTGACTGAATCAGAATGTTTCTGTCATTTTATTTCAACATGCCCCAAAAAGGAATTGGGGTGGACTTTCTTAATTTGTGAAGAAAACGATTGATAATTATACTTCAGTTTTTAATGTGTTAAACGAGACAAGGTCATGCAATGTAATTAGCTGACATAAACCCAGTTGTCACAGGACATCAAAGTCTAAAATACACAGTTTTAGTAATAACTAAATTCTGACAAAATGTTTGGTTAATGAGTTTTCCATTTGCATCTTTTATAATGGCAGATCTTAAAATGATTGTTATATAGGCCTACAGTAGAGATTATTTAGTTTGAAATGGAATTTTAGATGTCCTGTAGAACCAAAACCCCCATTAAACAGCATGTGATTCACGAGTTCACATATCCTAATAGAGTAAAGCTATGCGTATTTGACGTACTGTCTGAGGAGGGATGGTGGTAAACTCTCAGATGAACAGAGGTAAGTGTGCTGAATTTATATTTAACTGAATGCTCTCTACCTGTGCTAATTATCTGAACTTGCTCCTCCCGAACTTTGTTAATAAAACATCATTTGGTGACACTGTTTAATGTGATGCTTAAAGGAACACTCCACTTTTTTTGAAAATAGGCTCATTTTCCAACTCCCCTAGAGTTAAACAGTTGAGTTTTACTGTTTTCTAATCCATTCAGCCGATCTCCGGTTCTGGCGGTACCACTTTTAGCACAGCTTAGCATAGTTCATTGAATCTGATCAGACCGTTAGCATCACGCTTAAAAATGACCAAAGAGTTTTGATATTTTTCCTATTTAAAACTTGACTCTTCTGTAGTTAAATCGTGTACTAAGACCGACAGAAAATGAAAAGTTGCGATTTTCTAGGCTGATATGGCTAGGAACTATACTCTCATTCAGGCGTAATAATCAAGGAACTTTGCTGCCGTATCATGGCTGCAGCAGTGCAATGATATTACGCAGCGTCTCTCACAAACGTCTCCATGGTTGCAAGGCACGTTCCCTGTGCAAGCAGGGGCTCACGGGTGCTGCGTAATATCAGTGCACTGCTGCAGCCATGGAACGGCAGCAAAGTTCCTTGATTATTATATAGCCTATTTTCAAAAAAAGTGGAGTGTTCCTTTAAATACACAGTTTAGCTTTAAGAGTAATAAGAAAAGCACAAAAATCAACATTCTCCATAAGTGAATTTTTCATAATTGTATTTATTTATCTTAATTAAAATAAATTGTATTTATTTATCAAAAAAATAATAATAATAAGAGTTATGTGTGAACACACAGGAACAAACAAAAGTATTAATTAATTATGGAAATGGATGACAGATATTCTAAGGCAGATTTTGTTGCAAAATAACTTGTTTCAATATATTATTTTAATTATAAGTGGTATATCACAAAACATTTTATTCATTGAATCCTCTCAAACTGTGTAAAACCATTTATAACTTATAGTCATTCATGTGGCAGGAGTTTAGTAAAGCCCTTGATCCAAGAAGAGGCTTATACAACACTGCTGCCTCTTATGTGAACAGTGTCTTTAATAAACTTGCAAAAAGATCAAGAGTATATACTTCACTACTCGGCTTACCCACAAAAACTAGTCCCAAACACACTTGTTTACATACTACAGAAAGTGAGTGAAATTTTAGTAGTAAACCTTAAACCTAATTCTTTAATATTCACAAAGACTCTTTTACACCTGACAATTCAAGAAAGTAACGATATCAACATACAATGGTACTTGCTGTTAAACATTATTTAGAATCATACAAAATGGGAAACAAAAAACCAGGAGAAAGAAAGGCACATGCAAAGTGAGTAACATCCACTGAAAATAGCACTTGCTGTGGAGACAGTGAGTTGCAGTATGGCATAATTGAGGTCTGTGGACCCCGGAGCTTCTGCCTCAATAGTGAGTGTGACAGCCGTCCCAGACTCGGTTTTGGAGGGTACGGTCAGTGTGATGCTTCCCTGAGCGCTTCCTCCTGCCACAAGGTTTAGAGATCTGGGGAAAGACACGCCAGTCTCCACCAGGTCAGTCCTGGCTCGGATAGTGTAGTTGCCGCCTGTAGTGTTAGAGGCCACTGTGAAGTTGAGACTGAATGGGACTCCAGGCTGTGTAATGTTCTGCGATTGGGCCTGTGGAGGCACAGATATGGTTAATGTATGTTATTTCTCTCATACAATGATGTGTGTTTGATGCTCTTTTTGTACTACACTGTGATGTACATTTAAGTGCATTTTGTTTTATGATTGTTGTAAATTACAGCTATCCGTGTTTGTGTATGCAACATTTTTCCAGATAATTCTTACTGTGATGGTTATTCTAGATCCTTTATATTGTGTGGGTGACTGTCTCTGGAATTGACTAGGCAAAGATTGAGTCGTGTCATTCAACACCCCTTTGAGTTGGACCACAAATGCCCCCTCTGGGATTCTGTCTACGTTGACCAGGAAGTCTGTCGCACCCACTGCTTTGATGGTTCCATTAACAACACCAGATCCTGAAGCTTCAACTAGAAGCACGTCAGTCACTGTGACTGAATCTCCTCCAGTCACGGTGACAAGCAAAGTAGCATTCCGACCTGATCAGCAATTAGACAAATATTTTAAATCAAAGGTTTTCAACCCTGATTCTGGGGATCCACTGTCCAGCTAAGGGGCCATTTACACAACAGCGTTTTCAGCTTAAACCGGGAAATGTATGCATTTTGGCCATTCATTTACCGGAAAACAGAATTTTGGGTGCCTGAAACTTATGAAAACGGGTTTTAGAGTGCAAGTTTTTAAAAACTATAGCTACAAAAACTACAAAAACTTGAATTTGTGAAAATGGTGACGTCATGCATATTATGTGTTCAGTCAATATGCGTGTGTATGTGGCAGATGCGTAGTTCTTCTTTACAAAGTGACAAACTGGCCAAGCATGCATAATACAGTGTTTTTATTCGTTTTCGTGGATCCGTGTGAACAGGGATCATTTTGACAATGTTTTTGTCTATACATGAAAAACGGAAAAGAAAAAAAAAGTTTTGTTTTTAGTATATCATTGTCGTGTAAACAAAACAGAAGTGCACCTTCATGCAATTTTCAAGTGATACTGAATAGCTTAAAGGGATAATTCACCAAAAATGAAAATTCTGTCATCATTTACTCACCCTCAGGTTGTTCCAAACCTGTATGAGATTTCTTTGTTCGGTTGAACACAAAAGAAGATAATTTGAAGAATGTGGGTAACTGAACAGTTCTGGGGCACTGACTTGCCATAGTATTTCTTTTCCTAATGGTGCCCCAAAGCAGCCTGGTTACAAACTTTCTTAAAAAAATCTTTGGGCCTCATTTATAAGGTGTGCGTACACATAGATTTGATCTTAGAGTGTGCGTACGCTTAAATCCATGCCAATGCTCATATTTATAAAAACTTTTTTTACGTGGAAAAGCTCCACGTCAGGGTCTGATTACTGCAGGTTTTTGGAAATCTAAGCTATTCTTGCAGCTCGCTAAGGATTTGGATGACTGATGATCTTTTATATGTAAATGACATTGATTAGGTGTTGTTTACAATGCAGAGAACTGAAACCATTCAGTTCAAGTTCAAGATCATTTGCGATTTAGAGATTTCATATCTGAAAGAGAGGTGTACGCTCGTTTTCTGTGTGTACATTCATTCTGAACCACACATACGTACATCAGAGAAATGATCGTAAGATCAAATTTAGGATGGTTTCTGCACAACATTTTATAAATGAGGCCCTTTGTGTTCAGCAGAAGAAAGAAATCCATACAGGTTTGGAACAACTTGAGGGGGAGTAAATGATAACAGAATTTTCATTTTTGGGTGAACTATCCCTTTAATTAGCTGGTTCAGGTGTGTTTGATTAGGGCCTATAGGACAGTGGGGCCCCAGGAGCAGGGCTGATCTGAATTTGAATTTTGTGTGGATTTAATATAGTGAATTTAAAAAATACAGCTATTTGAAGAAGATATCGATATTGTACCAATAAAAGGGCGGGTGAAACTCTGTCCCCATGATGAGTCTTCATGACCTCCCTCAAATATCTCCACAAAGAAAAAGAGGACATCCACAGTACTCTGACCTGTGTTCACAATTAAAGGAAAAAAGACATGCATGTGCATTTATTTTAATCAGAGAGTCAGAATAATTTGTGACTACTTTGATTGGTGTTGATGTTCAATTGATGGCCAAAAATGATGTGCTTCATTTCTCTTTTGAAAATAAAAAATGGGTTTGGAACATCATGAGGTTGAATAAATGGTGATTTTTTGTTTGTTTGTTTGTTTGTTTGTTTGTTTTTGGGTGAACTATCCATTTTAGTCAAATGGCTAATCAGAAGCTGGTTTCAAAAACAAGAAAAGAAAAAAGCATTTTTTTCAGCAAATTTGCTGAAATACAAATTTTACCAGTGACTTTAAGGCTGTAGAATCTTGTAGAGTTAATGCTGATCTTCCATTCCCCTGTCTGGTTGTCAGAGTTTAGTTTTACTCTCCTTAAAATCCCAGCAGTCAGGATGCTACCCAGAGGACCATCTGCCACTGAACCTGACTGAGACACACCTGAAAGCATGGGGAGAAACATTACATCAAGAGTGGCACAAACTGAATCACTAGAATCTGTTTATCTCTTACACATGTACAAGTTATCTGGAGCAAAAAGCATGAAAAACTGGTTTATTAAGCGCATACTGTAGATGAGCATTCTGTTCAGAGATTCACTGGCTCACCTGTAGGGCTGTAGAGGATAAAGACTGGAGAGTCTCCGGTGATATACACAGTCACATTGGACAGAGATGGATCTAAGAAAAAAGAAAAGTTGTCTGCCTTGGCTGAACTTCTCTCTAGCACAGTCACCTTCAAGAAATGCATTTGAGAAACAATTACTTCCAAGAACAGCACAAAACAGCAATAAAGCATTTAGACTAGGATAAGATGCTATGGTATTCTTACAGTACATTAAAAAAGAACTCTCTTTATAATAGTGATGATAGGAGTTAATATAATGAGCTCAAAGCATTTTTAGGACATACCAGGTCAGCAGTGATTACATCAGTAATGATGGCTTGAGACAATCTAGTGTCTGTGACCTCTATGGTCTGTCCACCAGAAACATGGGCCAGGTCTCTGTACAGCTGTATGTCTGACTGAGACAATAATCTTGACGACGAGATATTCTTTCCACTACGCGAGAAGGAGCTTGTCAGCAGGAAATTGACCTGGATAGTGGAAAAAAAGAGAGAAGACATTTAAAATGAAGAAAAATAGTAACACTTTACAATAAGGTTCAATTTGTTAACATTAATCAATGCATTAATTATGAATTAACAATTAACTATTTTTACAGCGTTTCTTAAATCTTGATTTGTGTATGTTTATTGTTAGTTCAGTATACCTAAAGCATTAACTAAAGTAAAAAAAAAAAAAGTATTAAGACAAATGCTACATAACTGAAATAACAAATCAAGCAGTGATGACAAGTGATCTGCAGATACTCACTGTTGACTTTGTGATTTCTATCATGCCCTCAACTGCACTTTTTAATTCAGAGTCCTTTGCTGAAGCATCAGTGAAAACAAAAATGTCTGATGATGGAGGAGCTTGTGTCAGTGTCAACTGTATGTCAATGAAACAACAAAACAGAAAGAAACAGGACTTTTAAGATTGTAATCACTCCATCAATCACTCAACAACTTTCTTTCTGTCAGGCTTTACAATGTATATGAAAGCTCAGTCCAATTATTCAAATTTTTTTCAAACCCTATTCTTTTATAAAATCTTATCCCCTGGGGCCGGTTGCATAAACTGCTAAGACTAGTCTTACAAGTTAGTCACCTTTTTTTCTTTAAGACTGGTCATAACTTTTTTAAGTCAGTTACATAAAAACATAGATTTGATACAGAAAAGTAAGTCTGATTACCTCTAACTAACTGTTAGTTGTTCATACTAGTTCTTAAGACACAGAAACATAGTGGCTATGTTCATGCAACTGGCCCCTGGGGTTTCACAAGGCTTAAGCTAGTCCAAGACTAAAATGCATGTTTGGGCAGTTTTAACTGAATGCAACTTACTGACATATCTTAATATATTCAGCATTATTATTTTGTCTCAAGATGCAGTAATACATTTTTCTAGGATACGTTTATAAAAGCTACTTAAATACCCTAATTCAGTGGTTCCCAAACCTGTCCTGGAGTACCCCCAGCCTTGTCTGGCTATCACCAGACCAAGCTCAATTTAAAATTGAACATTGGTCTGGGGAGTCTGCTATGTATTTTCTACTGCACAAGAGGCGTGATCAACGAGCATTATTCACGCAACTGGATAGTCCTTCAACCAATCAGATCAACGATCCAGGTGACGTACTTTGCAGAGCGACGCGAAAACTCCAGACAGGTTCAGTTTGTATTGGTTTGTAGCATTGATCAGCGGTTTGCAGAATCAGCAATGGCATCGAGCGATTTTTGCAGGTTGTGCAAAAAACCATGAAAGTGAGTGATATTTACACCCAGTCGAGCGATTTGTTTGCTAAACTAAAGAAGTCATTTAGCATCGTTGAGAGGTTAAACGGAATTGGATTGACGGTCGTGCGAGAGACGTCATCGTGTTATTCCCGCCCAGAGCCATAGAAAGAGCTCTGTACTCGCCAATAGCGAGCAAGGTGGATAAGCCAGTCTGTGATTGGTTCCCGCAAAAGTATAACAGATGTAAGGGCTTAGCCTTTACGTCATTTATTAGCTCACTTTAATTGTTACAGGGAATAAGAATCGAATCAACTGTAAATGATTCACTGTAAATGATTCAGAATTAATATTTAACACTTCATCAATTATTCGTCCAGCGAAAATTGAGGTTAGAGTATTTTACCAATTCTGGATAAAATATTATTCTGTGGCCAACAGTAACAATATTTTATTATGATTATTATTATTATAATTATTATATTATTATAAGCAAGAGGTAACTTGATCTTAAGTTTAAGGCAGTAACTTGACACACAATACAAGAAACACTATATGTGAAAATCAAAACAAGATTTATTGACTACTTCTAATGATTACAGGAAACTAAGGCTAAACACACACACACATACACACATAGGCTACATACATGCACACACATTCGCGGAGTTGATGAGTTATGAAAAGTCCCAAGTTCAGTGCTAACTTAACTTATAACCGGAAGAAAATCACAAAAGCAGAGCTTTGGCTTGATTCTTTAGGTTTAAAGGAGTTTCACCAGTTTCCAGCAAGAGAGAGAGAAGTTTGCTTGTACCTGCGTTTGCTCTGACAGCTGAGGTAATCGGGTTGTTCCGTGACTCGTGTACAGCGGAATCCCGTTCTGGATTGGCTGTCTTTCAGGTGACGTCTTCTCGGGAAAGCCCTGCGGGTTGCGCGGAAGCTTTGAAGGATGTTGCTGTCTGATCTGAGCGTCTGGCTTGAGCGGCTCTCTTCTTGGGAGACTTTGGTCAGATATTTCACCGAGGGTTGTGGAGTCTGAATGTGACGGCTGTTGATCAGCGGCGTGGCTCGTAGTTGAAATCGGCGGCTGTTAGATGGAAAATCAGCCCCGATAAAGGATCTTCTCAACTTCTTCTGTTCAGCATGACCCAAGCAACTTTTCAGCCGTGGTCAAAGTATTTCTGACCGACTTCTGACTTCCAGCTTCTGACTCTGACTTTACTTCATATTTCTCAACTGACGTTAGCTTGTTCGGACAGCATAGTTTTAAAGGAGCAATTCTGGCTCCCTCCTTCAGATGCGATCCTCCAATGAGACGTTGCTACAGAGATTAGACACGCCTCGTCTATTGTCTATTGATCACATCGCGTGATATCTGCAGAACATTCTCCTGTTTTATTAACAACTTTATAAAGTTTCTTAATATTTTCCTGATACTGAATTTCAATGTTTCATTCACACAGAATTACAGAGAATTATAAATTCTGCATTTAGAGCTCAAACACGACACACTTCTTCCACACATATTACTAGACTGACCTAATTAAAACAACGATTATAAGAGAAAGAAGATGCATACAGGACTACAAACATATAAAGCATTGACTCCAACATATTAGTAATCACATCATAGCAAATGTTATTCTGGATATAGTTAATACTTTAAGTAATCGACAATTGTCCCTTTTGAGATTCAAGATTGAGTCCTTAAGCATAGTTTAAACTCTGACCGGAGTCATGGGTGACTGGGTCACGATGGACGGTCACACAAGGGAGGTATTGATAGGACAGATTTGTCTTTAAATCCGTTGATGGGTGTTTTCCTGTTCTGTCCGATAATACAAGAGGGTTTTGTGAGAGAATCAATAGATTTAATGTGATCAAACCCACGTGATGGGTTCTGATTAGTTTATTGCTGATGAGCAAAGAAGTCCTTTAGATAGAGTCCTTTGTTAAGAGAAGTCACGTCATCACTTCTGTAAAAGCTAGGTTTTTCCTGTCAGGAAATGGATCTTTTGGACCAAATGAAGCTTTGTTCAATCATGCCTCTGGCTGATAAAGCCATTTGGTAACGTCTGTCGAACGGGTCCCTACACAGATGCAGCAGAAATGAATGTATGGGTTTCCAGACTGAGTTGCCGGGCGAAATCAAATCGCCGGCAGATCAGGCTGGGTTTACCCAGTCTACCCCCAGCCCTGTGCATTTTGTATGTCTCCCTGTTTCTGACACACCCATTTCAGGTCTTGCTGTCTCTACTAATGAGCACATGAGTTGAACCAGGTGTGATAAATGAGGGAAACATACAAAATGTGCAGGGCTGGGGGTCCTCCAGGACAGGTTTGGGAACCACTGCCCTAAATGAACTAAGGCCTAATCCTGGCTTAGGCTAAGCCCTGTCTGTGAAACCGGGCCAATATGTTTTTGTGTGTACTTATTTCAGTGTGAACCTTTTTCAAACTGAAAGAATGTTAAAATCACAGACCAAAAGACAAACACACACCAGGAGTCCTGATAGTGCCATATCTGAGAAGTTTCCACCAACAGATGTTGAAAGGGAATTAATATGTCTTTTGAATGTATCTCCATTCCCAGTCCTTATCAGAGGTCCAGAATCTGTCATTAGAAACATACACACATTACAGAGACCAAGAATACACGCAGTCACTAAAAATCATTTTTGCTTAAAGTTAGTTTAACGTTTGACATTCGTCAGACATTCGGTTTCATACCCAATTAAACTCTAAGCACATTTCACGTTTTCAGCCCAAACCAACTCAGATATGCATAAACAAATGTCCTTTGCATTGCACAAGGCTTAATTTCACCAAATAAAATATATAATAATTAGCCCTATAAATCAATTAAACAATTTAACTATATGACATTATGATATCAAACTAATGGTAAAATGTTCAGAAAAATATCCCCTTTATTGCACAAGGCTCCGTTTTTGGAATTAGCATTTCACTTATTTTATAATATTTTTATTTTTTATTTTAATGTATACAATACTGTAAATCCATTAAACCACAACACCATTTGACCTGAAAGTATCAAACCAACTGTAAATTACTCAGAATATTATTCTCTATGATGCACAAGGCTTATTTTCCAGAGTAATAATCTGGTATTTTTTATACGTCTTATTTTCCAGATTATTAATCTGGTATTTCTCATATACAGTACTAAACCCATTTATATCCATTAAACTACAACACCGTTTGACCTAAAACTGTCAAACAAACTGCAAATTACTCAGAATATTATTCTCCATGATGCACAAGGCTTGTTTTCCAGATTAATAATCTGGTGATTTTATATTCAGATTATTAATCTGAAGTTTCTTATATACAGTACTGTACCCATTTAAATCCATTAAACTACAACACTGTTTGACCTAAAACTGTCAAACCAACTGCAAATTACTCAGAATATTATTCTCCATGATGCACAAGGCTTGTTTTCCAGATTAATAATCTGGTGATTTTATATTCAGATTATTAATCTGGAGTTTCTTATATACAGTACTGTACCCATTTAAATCCATTAAACTACAACACTGTTTGACCTAAAACTGTCAAACCAACTGCAAATTACTCAGAATATTATTCTCTATGATGCACAAGGCTTATTTTCCAGATTATTAATCTGGTGTTTTTTATATGCATTACTAAACACATTTAAATCCATTAAACTACAACAACGTATGGCCTAAAAGTGTCAAACTAACTGTAAATTACTCAGAATATTATTCTTTATGATGCACAAGGCTTGTTTTTCAGATTATTAATCTGGTGTTTTTTATATACAGTACTAAACCCATTTAAATCCATTAAACTACAACACCGTTTGACCTAAAACTGTCAAACCAACTGTAAATTACTCAGAATATTATTCTCTATGATGCACAAGGCTTGCAACTCTGTGTTTACCGCATTTGGGGAACGTCACACGTGAACCGATGTCTGAAAGCCAAGTATCAAATCTCTCCAATCCTATTGGCCGGCGACAGCCTATGACATCATCATTGCGTGACCCGGATCTATATAAGGAGTGACTAGAGAATCAGTCAGTATCTTATTGTCTTGATAAGACGATAAGATCTGTTCAGCAAGCAGCCCCGAAGCATGGCTAAGCAATGCAGAGTCTAGTTCCCTGTTCTCAGGGAACCATGGTTACATACGTAACCGGAGACATTCCCTTTCGAAAGGGAACTCATCTCTGCGTTTACCGCATTTGGGGAACGATATTCCCACGCCGCCATGCTTGAGGAGAGTGCATGCCAAAGATGGCTAGACAAACGACAAGCAGTTTCAAAAGAAATGCCAGATAGCAACTCACCCTCAGGTCACACAAAGGCTGTCAGTGACAGCATCCCTATGGCCAATAGCCCAAGCTGAACCTCAAAGAGGCCTTCCGCAGAGAGCCTACCAAAGCTGCTCCAAGGCTTATGGGACCAAATCTTCCAAAGAAAGATGGTCCCGACCTGGTCTGACAGAGGACAAACTTAGTCTTGGCCAACCCTGTCTGAATACAGAGTCTCAACAATATATTCTTCAGAGAAGACAGCAAGTGAGAGTGACTGAAAAAAGCAGTAAGTAACTCAAACCTACACGTAGAGACAGGCATCCTGGAGAGCAGAACTCAGCTGAGTGCTATGGACCCTCTTATTGAGGGGAGTATACTCTGCTCAATCCTAGGATCTACTCAGCGTCTGATTATTTGCACTGAGCAGGCTGTGTGCTAAGAAATCCTGATAAAGGGGCGCACAAACCAGTCTGGGGGCTGATCCTTAACGGGAGGCCTCATGGAAGCCTGCAACCAATTATTAGCTTAGGGAACTAAGGACTATACAAGACAACCCTAGCAGGGGAGTATAAAGCTCAACCTAACAGATAGACCATACAGTAGGCACATAATCACGGAGGCCAGAGAGGGGCCTACAACATGACAATAGTTCTACATGGAGTAGAAACTCATACATGTCATTCTGCTTAAGTCACAACCCCAGAAGTGGGAGTGGGAAAATCCAAGGGCGGCCTGTAAAGGCCACTCACCTTGAACACCAATCTTGCTGGGAGCAAGAAATAACTACAAGACAGATAAGACCGTAAAGTGCCCACATAACAGTCCACCTAACACAATCCAACAAGCAGTGTACTCAGTAAAAGCACCTTTTACTCTTTAAAGCAAGAGGAGTACAACATACGCCATCATGATCTAAAGGAGGCCCAAAAATGGGCCTACAACTTCAGACAGACACGTGGCGTCAGCACCTGGTGTAGGTGCAGAAGGTCCTTAACAATCTGGAACACGCAGACAAAGGTACCTTGGATTAAAGGTGTGCTCTCCTGAGCTTAACCTTGTTGCAGATGTTGTTACTGTCTCGCTGGACAGAAATTATGAACGTAGTGTTTAATGTCTCTTTCCTCACAGGCTAGAGGCTCAGAACGTGGTCGTCTCTGTTGCTGCCTCACAAGCTGTAGACTCAGATCATGGGATATGTTGTTGTATCTCTGGATGAACCAGAGGCTCAGAACGGTGTTGTATCTGTTAGTGTCTCAGCTTCGCAAGCCGGGACTTGGTATATCTGTTAATGTCTATCCCTGTATGTCTATCCCCACACCTCTCTCCCCTGTGGAAATCATTTGCATAAAGCACAAAGTTGAAAGTCTTTACAGTGTCTTTAAGGTTTGCCAATGCATTTCTCACTTTAAAAACCACCACCAGAATACATTTGGCAATATTCTAAACAAATAGAGACTAAACATAATGAAAAAAGATTGAACTGTCATTCAATTGTAGATTAACAGCTGAATTTGTGCCAGATGTTGCACTACAAATAGCTGTCACTTAGAATACTTATTTATTTGAATAAGTATGAAATTGATTTGTAGTTTGCATCAGTTCTAAGGTTTTCAAACATCATTTTGAATGGATTTGGATGGATCTTTGTGATTTCTCTTTGTTTCACCTATTGCTGCTAAGGTCTCGTGGAATTTTATGGCGGTCTGTGGCCAACCTTAGGAGGTAGTCTCTAGATGGGTGAAGGGCAGAAACTGCCTGTGGACCAAAGAGAAGTCCTGTCCTTCCTAGGCTTGGTACAAGAGGTCTTCTTCTTGCCCTCTAAGAGAGTCTTGATGTTGTCCTTACATCTTTATCTGATGGAGTTGGACAGTTTGTTTGTGTTAGTCCACCAAGATCCAATCAAAATGTAGCAAACCTTTGTCTGCTGTTACGGACAGAGTGGGGCCCAGCCATAAACTGGGCCCTGGAATGTGCTGTTCACTACACCAACATGCAACATAGGAGGCCCAGAAGGCCTACAACTCGTAAACACATGGCATCTGCTAGTGGCAATCATGAACATACCAGTTACCAGTTTTTACTGAGTGTATTTCATGCACTCAGTAAAAACTCCTAAACTCTTAAAACAAGAGGAGTACACACTCCACCACAATACTCTGAGAGAGGCCTTACCTAGGACCTACTCTTAGCAGAGACGGGGCGTGGCCAGTGGCGGTGATGGGCCATACAAAACCAACACAGAACTGTGCCAACATGTAATCTGAAAGGAGGCATTAATGGGGCCTACAACTTCAACAACACATGGCGCCAGCTAGTGGTTATAAAGGGGATAAAGCTCAAAGGGCTCTAAACCCAACAAACAGTTGTGGGAAACTATCTCAACACAACCTGAGCTAAGTCTGCACATTCCAAAAGGAAATGTACAGGAATTTACACAGTTACAGGGGATGAATGAAATGCTATCATGGTCTAAGGGAGGCCTACAAATGGCCTACTACCTCAAACTGACACGAGCATAGACCTCTGGCAGTGCTAAACTGAGCAAAACTCATGACCAACAACACTTGTGAACACAAGCTGCTAAACTAGAAGGAGGCTAAATCCATTAGAGCCAAATAAGAGGAAATAAAGCAAAACTCAACATGCAAACAATGTGAGGTGGCTGATTAAGGCCAACACTAGTCATAACTATTAACTGATGTGACGAGTGCTAACTCAAACTTATTCTAGCTAACACCAGAGGAGAACCTACTCTGTACAATGGTGGCTTTTGTGGCCTGCACAAATATCGTTCTAGCCAACCTAACAAACTTTGCCCAAAAAACCCTAACGTTTTCCGACTACATACTCAGGAAAAACCAAGCAGGAACACAAGGTCAATATATTTATACACATAAACATAAACCCAGCTTACCTTCCTGTAGCTCGAAGACCAAAGATTCCTCTTTTCCTTTTCTTTCACAAGGAAGGATGGAATCTAGGGTTCTTTGAAGAGTAAAAGAGCCTCTTTCACTATCAAGCCCTTTGCAGGCCTTTAGAAAAATATTCATCAAGGGCCCAGCCTTCAGCCTGACTGTTTAAGAAGTGCCTGAGTATGTTAAACGAGTCCAAAACCCAGGAGGCGGAGGAAGAAGGGGCGAGGGCAGGTGTGAAGTCACCCTTGCAAAGAGAGGGAATCGATTACCGACGGTGCTGGCGTCTGCGATCGATCACCTCCCAAATAACTTGCTTCTTCCACCTCGGGTCCCGCCATCTTTGTGACTTGCTCCAAGACAGAGGAGGCGCCCGAGCGGCCATACTGGACCTCTGGTCCTGTCTCTGAGCCTCAGCTAGAGATGGACCAGCCTCCTGGCTGACTACATGTTCAGAAAAAAAACTATACAGGAAAACCAAGGTTGACATATTTTAAAATATAAAATATATACCCAGCTTACCTTCCTGCGGCTCGAAGACCGAAGATTCCTAATTTTCCACATGAAAGGATAGAATCTAGGGTTCTTTTAAGCCTAAAAGAGCCCCTCATTATCAAACCGTAAAAGCGGGCCGTCAAAAAAATAATAGCCATAATATTATTAATCTTGAAATAAAGAAGCCTTGTGCATCATAGAGAATAATATTCTGAGTAATTTACAGTTGGTTTGACACTTTTAGGCCAAACGGTGTTGTAATTTAATGGATTAATATGGGTTTAGTACTGTAAAAAAACAAAAAAACAAAAAAAAAACAGTAGATTAAAAATCTGGAAAACAAGCCTTGTGCATCACAAAGAATAATATTCTGAGTAATTTGCAGTTGGTTTGACACTTTTAGGCCATACGTTGTTGTAGTTTATTGGATTTAAATGTGTTTAGTAATGCATATAAAAAAACACCAGATTAATAATCTGGAAAATAAGACGTATAAAAAATATCAGATTATTAATCTGGAAAATAAGCCTTGTGCATCATAGAGAATAATATTCTGAGTAATTTACAGTTGGTTTGACAGTTTTAGGTCAAATGGTGTTGTAGTTTAATGGATTTAAATGGGTACAGTACTGTATATAAAACACACCAGATTAATAATCTGAATATAAAATCACCAGATTATTAATCTGGAAAACAAGCCTTGTGCATCATGGAGAATAATATTCTGAGTAATTTAGAGTTGGTTTGATAGTTTTAAGCCCAACAGTGTTTTAGTTTAATGGATTTAAATGGGTTCAGTACTGTATATAAAAAACACCAGATTAATAATCTGGAAAATAAGACGTATAAAAAATACCAGATTATTAATCTGGAAAATAAGCCTTGTGCATCATAGAGAATAATATTCTGAGTAATTTGCAGTTGGTTTGACAGTTTTAGGCCAAACAGTGTTGTAGTTTAATGGATTTAAATGGGTTTAGTACTGTATATGAGAAATACCAGATTAATAATCTGGAAAATAAGACGTATAAAAAATACCAGATTATTACTCTGGAAAATAAGCCTTGTGCATCATAGAGAATAATATTCTGAGTAATTTACAGTTGGTTTGACAGTTTTAGGCCAAACAGTGTTGTAGTTTAATGGATTTAAATGGGTTTAGTACTGTATATAAGAAACTCCAGATTAATAATCTGAATATAAAATCACCAGATTATTAATCTGGAAAACAAGCCTTGTGCATCATGGAGAATAATATTCTGAGTAATTTGCAGTTAGTTTGACACTTTTAGGCCATACGTTGTTGTAGTTTAATGGATTTAAATGTGTTTAGTAATGCATATAAAAAACACCAGATTAATAATCTGGAAAATAAGCCTTGTGCATCATAGAGAATAATATTCTGAGTAATTTACAGTTGGTTTGACAGTTTTAGGTCAAACGGTGTTGTAGTTTAATGGATATAAATGGGTTTAGTACTGTATATAAAAAACACCAGATTAATAATCTGAAAAACAAGCCTTGTGCATCATGGAGAATAATATTCTGAGTAATTTACAGTTAGTTTGACACTTTTAGGCCATACGTTGTTGTAGTTTAATGGATTTAAATGTGTTTAGTAATGCATATAAAAAACACCAGATTAATAATCTGGAAAATAAGCCTTGTGCATTAGGAGAATAATATTCTGAGTAATTTACAGTTGGTTTGACAGTTTTAGGCCAAACAGTGTTGTAGTTTAATGGATTTAAATGGGTTTTGTACTGTATATAAGAAACTCCAGATTAATAATCTGAATATAAAATCACCAGATTATTAATCTGGAAAACAAGCCTTGTGCATCATGGAGAATAATATTCTGAGTAATTTGCAGTTAGTTTGACACTTTTAGGCCATACGTTGTTGTAGTTTAATGGATTTAAATGTGTTTAGTAATGCATATAAAAAACACCAGATTAATAATCTGGAAAATAAGCCTTGTGCATCATAGAGAATAATATTCTGAGTAATTTACAGTTGGTTTGACAGTTTTAGGTCAAACGGTGTTGTAGTTTAATGGATATAAATGGGTTTAGTACTGTATATAAAAAACACCAGATTAATAATCTGAAAAACAAGCCTTGTGCATCATGGAGAATAATATTCTGAGTAATTTACAGTTAGTTTGACACTTTTAGGCCATACGTTGTTGTAGTTTAATGGATTTAAATGTGTTTAGTAATGCATATAAAAAACACCAGATTAATAATCTGGAAAATAAGCCTTGTGCATTAGGAGAATAATATTCTGAGTAATTTACAGTTGGTTTGACAGTTTTAGGTCAAACAGTGTTGTAGTTTAATGGATTTAAATGGGTTTAGTACTGTATATAAGAAACTTCAGATTAATAATCTGAATATAAAATCACCAGATTATTAATCTGGAAAACAAGCCTTGTGCATCATGGAGAATAATATTTGGAGTAATTTGCAGTTGGTTTGACAGTTTTAGGTCAAACGGTGTTGTAGTTTAATGGATATAAATGGGTTTAGTACTGTATATGAGAAATACCAGATTAATAATCTGGAAAATAAGACGTATAAAAAATACCAGATTATTACTCTGGAAAACAAGCCTTGTGCATCATAGAGAATAATATTCTGAGTAATTTACAGTTGGTTTGATACTTTCAGGTCAAATGGTGTTGTGGTTTAATGGATTTACAGTATTGTATACATTAAAATAAAAAATAAAAATATTATAAAATAAGTGAAATGCTAATTCCAAAAACGGAGCCTTGTGCAATAAAGGGGATATTTTTCTGAACATTTTACCATTAGTTTGATATCATAATGTCATATAGTTAAATTGTTTAATTGATTTATAGGGCTAATTATTATATATTTTATTTGGTGAAATTAAGCCTTGTGCAATGCAAAGGACATTTGTTTATGCATATCTGAGTTGGTTTGGGCTGAAAACGTGAAATGTGCTTAGAGTTTAATTGGGTATGAAACCGAATGTCTGACGAATGTCAAACGTTAAACTAACTTTACCGCCGTGCAGAACGTCCAACGTGATCTCATGAGAATACGTGTGTATTTTTACGTGAAGTGTGGTTCTACCACACGTACATTTACTAACGTTTTCATACACACAAAAACGTACAACATTGACGTATTTATAGCACTAAAGCGTACAAATACTTACGTATTAGCATCTTAAAAAACGTAAAACATCTAACGTAAAGTGTGAATGTATATGAATTACCATGTATTAATATTAAAATCGTGGCTTTAATGATTCAAATATGTTGTGTTCAATTGTCATTAACGTTACATAATGTTAAACGAGACTACACTTTGAAACCTTAAAATGAATAACATTTCTATAATCGTTTTGTAATATTTTGCTGTGCGATTTTTTTTGACTGACAGTGACTGACAATACAACCATAAGATACACCAAAGCACAACATAAATTAACAAATCACACCCATTTTATTTGTTTGCTGTATTCCATATCTTTACAATCCATATGTTTGCGAGGAACAGATTCAAATTCAGCCCTTTATCTGTCGATCTTCACCTTCAGGACTATATGCACGGAGCGTTCTTTAGAACTTCCGCATTAATATAAGCCAGCTCGAAAACTTCCGGTGAGATGTCATTTGCTGGTGTGTTGAGCATCAGTAGTGTAATACTTAGTTTATAACCTGACTATTTTAGTCACTTAAATAGTCAGGCATAGCATTAATTTAGTTATTCAAACGTAAGACAGCTTCGAAAATAAATAAATAAAGACATACCTCAATGTTCCTCCTCGGCTAAATTCAATTCGACCATTAGTTTTCACACTTTTATGTGAAAAAAAGCTTCAAAAATTAAATATTTATTGTGCACTTTAGTTAGATTAATTGAATAAAATGTGTGTTTTCACAAGTGTGCTGAAATCATTGATCTTGCGCTGCTCTGACTGACATCTGCTGTGATTACAAAGGGAGAGCGTGGTGCTCTCTTTCTGTGTAATTAATTCACAATAAAAGTTATTGTTTTTCATAAGATTTTGTGAGTATTTCATACTTCACATTGACGAAATGTTTTTTCAAACCTAGTTATTTTATAATGTTTAATATTTAGTCAAAAACGAAGTGAAAAACGTTTAGAGGAAATGGCTGATATGTGCGCAAATAAATACTACTTTGCCGCCACCTGCTGGTTAAAGTGCTAATTACTGTCTTTTTTATTTTTAAATAAGTGTTTTTATCAAATGTTAAATTTCCTACATTTTTAAACGTTCGGTTTTACAATGGGGACAATCTCAGAAGGATGAACAAATTATGTTTGTGGTCATCGCATTAAAAATAACATATAAAGTCCTGGGGAAAAAATGTGTGTGTGTGTGTTTGTCTCTAATTACAGACACGGCATTTTTAAACAGTCCCAATAGCTTCGTCTTTATTGCAATCAATAAAACTGGTTTATTGGCAAATTAGGTAAATGTAATAACTGCATTAAAATATAAATACAACATTAAAAGTCAACCATAGATGGTTTTGTGTCGATGTACAACGACTACAGAATGAACAGCTAACAGTTCACCGGAAGTGCCCGAGCTGGCTTAACGACAACCAGGAAGTAACCCGTGCATATAGTCCATTCTCAGCACCAGCGACCGTCACAGTCAAAGCCCGCGCACGTTATGATTAAAATTTAAAAAATAGCGCCAGTGCGCCTGCGCCACCCTCGAGAAGCGTTACGACATGGTTTACGGCACTGATATCGAACGCTCATTGGTTCTCACCTGCTTCGTCGCAGATTGCGATATGCCGTGTTTCAGTGGATTGACATTTGAGTGCGCGCCTTCACGGAGAGAAGAACAGATTCATAATTTCACGGATTAATAAATTGTATTCTGCTCTGTACCCTATAAAAACTATTACGTTACAGCCAGAGAGGACTGCGACTGGAACTCATCATCATTTTAACTTTTGGTACCACTTTTGACATATTTGCAAAAAATAAATGATTGTGATTAACGTTACGCTTGTTTGTCTGTTTTTCATTTATTAACAGTATAGTTTTAAGAAATTGTTATGGGTAGGTTTAGGGGAAGGTGTAGGATAAGTGGCTCAAAATATCATTTTAATGTCATATTTTTACTAAAATTGTCAGTTTCCTACACATTTCTGTCCATTATGATTTATTCTTTTAACGTTATGTATAAAATGGGTAGGTTTAGGTTCGGGGTGGGGTGGGGTTTAGGGATATTACATTCATCTAAAAATGTTAAAAAGGTAACATTTATATATATTTTATACATATATTTTTATGACATGAAAGATTCGTAAATATTTTACGTTTTATTCGCAGTAAAAACGTAAGTATGTTTACGTTTTGGTGCCATAATTACGTCAGTATTTGTACGTTTTAGCACCATTCAAAACGTACAAATATGTACATTTTGTGTCTTTTAAAGTTACGTATTAATAACTACGTATTAACAATGAGACCAGGCTGGATTGTCGTGACCATGTCTGCATGCCTAAATTCATTGAGTTTAGATATTTACATTAGCAAGCAGTTGAACAGCAGTACCTAATAAAGTGGCTGGTGAGTGTATATTTTATGTAGATTGCCAGTCAAAAGTTTGGAATAATTAAGATTTAGATGATCATTTTAAAATGAAAATGATATATATTTATATATATTTTAAAATGTATTTTATTACTGTGGTGGCAAAGCTGAATTTTCCAATAGTATCCAGCTGCAGAACCACAGCGCCAGCAGTTTCAAACCAGCAGAGCCAAATTAGCAGCCGCGGTGTGGAGGTGAGGGGCGGAGCTTATAACTACTTTCTTTTATTAAATATGAACTGTTTTCATGTGGATTTTGATTGGATCGATATCTACAATATTTAACAACAATACTTTTAAATAAAGTCTCTTTCAATTTATACATGCCATAAACTAATGTGATGGTTACAAAAACAATGCAAATTTGAAATGTCAAAAATCTGCAGAACCAGTGTTTAAGCATGACAGCTGCAAATCAAAAATGTATCTTTAGTTAAAGTTATATATTTTATCAACATCTGAACTTTGCAAAAAGGGAAATGTCACTTTTTTTAGAATATTGTACATTAAAGATAATTTGTAAAATCCACAAAAGCTTTATAGATCTTTATTGTAAAGTTGTTAAACAGTGTTTTTCATGCTTGTTTTGCACATTCATATTCAATTTTATACATACATCTAAATGCCACTTCTGATGCATATTTCCTCTGCCGTGGAAAAAAATAATAAAAGCCCTAGAGTGAGTTATTCTAATTAACATGAGATTGATAGCCAAGGTTAGGGGAAAAGTACCTTTTTATAAAGAAAAAAAAATGCCATGACAATCAGGGACAGTTAAACCTAAATGATAATTCTGTCATCATTGACTTACACTCTAGTTTGTTCCAAACCTATATGAGTTTAGTTCAACAGAAGAAAGAAAAAGGATGACATTTTGAAGAATGTCAGTAACCAGTTGATGGTAGCCAGTGACTTCCATATTTATTTATTTTTTCCTACTATGAAAGTCACTCTCTACAGTCAGCTGTTTGTTTACTGACATTCAAAATATATTTTTAGTTCAACAGAAGAAACAAACTCATACAGGTTCGGAACAACTGTAAAACATTTCAGCTGGTTAAACTTAGAAATGTAAGTTCACCTGCTGCCTTAAAAATGTGAGTTAACTGTCAGGGTTCTGTCACTTCGGTCTAGTTTATTTCTTGGTTTTGTGACAGAGCTCTGACACTCCCGTTCTTGTCGTGTTTTTGTGTGAGCGTACAGTCTCGAGTGTTCTCGGGGCTGTGCGCTCTCTTGTCTGCGTGCCTTGTTTCATGTTGGGAGCGTGAAGTTCGGATCCCGGCATTCGTGTCTAGTTTGGTTTCGGTTTCGTGTCGGGATTCGGACACTCGCGCTCCCAGTCCTGTCTTTATTGTGAGCGCACGGTTTGTGTGTACTTTCACTTGCCGTGCGCTCTTGTCTCATGTTTTGTGTAGCACGCGGTTATTTCCATCTGCCGCGTGCTTTCATGTTGTGGTGTTGTCTTGTGTAGCACGCAGTCTGTTTCACGGGCTGCGTGCTCTCATGTTGTCTTGTTTTGTGTGAACACGTGGCTTATGAGTTTTCATAGTCACGTGTTCATGTCTCGTCTTGTGTAAGCACATGGCTTGTGATTTTGTCTTCATTGGCCATGTGCTTGTGTCTTTGTTTTGTTTTGGTGTGAGCACATGGCTTGTCATGTGTTTCTTTGTGCCATGTGCTCTCATGTCTATTGTCTTGACCCCGCCCACCTTGTTACCTCATTATTGGTTGATTTGCCCCACCTGTCCTCCCTCATTACCTGCCTTGTTTGCTCTCCTATTTATTCTCCTTGTGTTTGCAGTCCTGTGCTGGTTCGTTGTCGTTTATTCTGTCGTATTTCTCCTTGTGTGTCTTCAAGCCTAGCCTAGCCTAGCCTAGCCTAGTCAAGTCAAGTCAAGTCAAGTCAAGTCAAGTCAAGTCAAGTCAAGTCAAGTCAAGTCAAGTCAAGTCAAGTCAAGTCTAGTCCCTGTCAAGTCAAGTCAAGTTTAAGTTAGTCTGTTTTCCCCCTCGGGGTTGTTTTTGTTGTGTTTTTGTTTTATTTTTTATTATAAATAAAAGCCCTCTTCCCTGCAATTGAGTCCTCGTTCCTTCCACCACCCACCCAACCTGACAGAACGAACCAGCCATTATGAGGACTCAGCGGAAGAAGAGCTTCTGCCATCCACCAGCCTCCACTCTCTCCAGCCCTCTCTATGATCGCATTCTCCAGTTTAAATACTTGAGCTCCCTCCGTCAACAGGGGATTGACTTGAGGGAGTTTGCTATCAAGTTCAGCGGTGCTGCAGAAGGACTGGGGTTCAACGATCCAGCTCTCAAGGACCTATTTAATTATGCCCTTGATGAGCCCCTCAACTGGTGGAGAATGAGAGGGCTGGACCACCTGAACTTTGAGGCTTTTGTGGACTTTCTTGTTTGCCCGGGAAAGAATGCTGCAGTCTCCCCAGAGGCGATTGTTAATGCTGCTGTTTCCTCAGAGGCAGCTATCTCCATACCAGTGCCTCACCGACATAAGCGGAGGAGGAGAAGGAAGGCTTCCTCCGACCCGGCAAGTCTGGTGATCCCAGAGCCCGCTCCAGGCCCGGAGGCCACCCCAGAGCCCGCTTCAGGCCCGGAGGCCACCACAGAGCTTGCTGTAGGCCCGGAGGCCACCCCAGAGCCGACCAAAAAAGCTGCAGCACCCACAGAGGAGGGAGGCACAGTGCCACTGCCTCACCCTCACAAGAGGAGAAAGAGGAGGAGGAAGGCTTCCTCCGTCCCTCACGGCCCGGAGGCCGCTCCAGAGCCCGCTCCAGCCCGTGAGTCCGCTCCAGAGCCCGCTCCAGCCCGTGAGTCCGCTCCAGAGCCCGCTCCAGCCCGTGAGTCCGCTCCAGAGCCCGCTCCAGCCCGTGAGTCCGCTCCAGAGCCCGCTCCAGCCCGTGAGTCCGCTCCAGAGCCCGCTCCAGCCCGTGAGTCCGCTCCAGAGCCCGCTCCAGCCCGTGAGTCCGCTCCAGAGCCCGCTCCAGCCCGTGAGTCCGCTCCAGAGCCCGCTCCAGCCCGTGAGTCCGCTCCAGAGCCCGCTCCAGAGCCCGGTCCAACCCGTGAGCCCGCTCCAACCCCAGAGGCCATTCTTGTGCCACTCAAGCGCCTTGCCCTGCCGGCGCCACCCGAGCGCCTTGCCCTGCCGGCGCCACCCGAGCGCCTTGCCCTGCCGGCGCCAGCCGAGCGCCTTGCCCTGCCGGCGCCACCCGAGCGCCTTGCCCTGCCGGCGCCACCCGAGCGCCTTGCCCTGCCGGCGCCACCCGAGCGCCTTGCCCTGCCGGCGCCACCCGAGCGCCTTGCCCTGCCGGCGCCACCCGAGCGCCTTGCCCTGCCGGCGCCAGCCGAGCGCCTTGCCCTGCCGCCGCCTGCCGAGCGCCTTGCCCTGCCGCCGCCTGCCGAGCTGTCTGCCCTGCCGCCGCCTGCCGAGCTGTCTGCCCTGCCAGCGCCTGCCGAGCTGTCTGCCCTGCCGGAGCCTGCCTGGATGGTCCCTCCAGTACCGCCCTGGTCCTTAGCCAGGACCCCAGACCAGCTGAAGCCCCCCTGGTCTGTCCCGCCGGTGCCGCCCTGGTCTGTGCCACCCTGGTCTGTCCCGCCGGTGCCGCCCTGGTCTGTCCCTCCGGCTCCTCCCTGGCCCTCAGCTGGGACCCTAGACCTGCCTGAGCCTCCCTGGCTCAACCCTCCCGTCCCTCCCTGGTTTCCTTAAAGACATTCTGTTTTGTTTGTTTTTTTTTTTGTTGACTGACTTGGCTCCCCTCCCTCCCTCCCCTCTTTGTCTTTGTGTTTTGATGTTCTGTCATGTTGTCTTGTTGGTGTGTTTTTGTCTTGTGTCGTGTATGTTGTCATGTTTGTCTTGTGTCCCTCGTAGGGGACGCCAGGTGGCGTCCCTTTAGAGGGGGGGTAGTGTCAGGGTTCTGTCACTTCGGTCTAGTTTATTTCTTGGTTTTGTGACAGAGCTCTGACACTCCCGTTCTTGTCGTGTTTTTGTGTGAGCGTACCGTCTCGAGTGTTCTCGGGGCTGTGCGCTCTCTTGTCTGCGTGCCTTGTTTCATGTTGGGAGCGTGAAGTTCGGATCCCGGCACTCGTGTCTAGTTTGGTTTCGGTTTCGTGTCGGGATTCGGACACTCGCGCTCCCAGTCCTGTCTTTATTGTGAGCGCACGGTTTGTGTGTACTTTCACTTGCCGTGCGCTCTTGTCTCATGTTTTGTGTAGCACGCGGTTATTTCCATCTGCCGCGTGCTTTCATGTTGTGGTGTTGTCTTGTGTAGCACGCAGTCTGTTTCACGGGCTGCGTGCTCTCATGTTGTCTTGTTTTGTGTGAACACGTGGCTTATGAGTTTTCATAGTCACGTGTTCATGTCTCGTCTTGTGTAAGCACATGGCTTGTGATTTTGTCTTCATTGGCCATGTGCTTGTGTCTTTGTTTTGTTTTGGTGTGAGCACATGGCTTGTCATGTGTTTCTTTGTGCCATGTGCTCTCATGTCTATTGTCTTGACCCCGCCCACCTTGTTACCTCATTATTGGTTGATTTGCCCCACCTGTCCTCCCTCATTACCTGCCTTGTTTGCTCTCCTATTTATTCTCCTTGTGTTTGCAGTCCTGTGCTGGTTCGTTGTCGTTTATTCTGTCGTATTTCTCCTTGTGTGTCTTCAAGCCTAGCCTAGCCTAGTCAAGTCAAGTCAAGTCAAGTCTAGTCCCTGTCAAGTCAAGTTTAAGTTAGTCTGTTTTCCCCCTCGGGGTTGTTTTTGTTGTGTTTTTGTTTTATTTTTTATTATAAATAAAAGCCCTCTTCCCTGCAATTGAGTCCTCGTTCCTTCCACCACCCACCCAACCTGACATTAACTCAACTAAACATAAGTTAACTCAACTTGAAGATAAGCTTTGTTTCAACTCAAAAATTGTCAAGACAACGCATTACCTTAAGTTAAAATTTAAACTTAAAGTAATGCATTGTCTTGACTATTTGTGAGTTGAAACAAAGCTTATCTTCAAGTTGAGTTAACTTATGTTTAGTTGAGTTAACTCACATTTTTAAGGCAGCAAGAGAACTTACATTTCTAAGTTTAACCACCTGAAAATGTTTTACAAGTCAATGATGACAGAATTTTTATTTTTGATTGACCTATCCCTTTAAGGGGGCATATACAAATCTGATGATTAACAGTTTACATCTTAACAGTAACAGTTTACAGAACACTGATGGGAATATTGCTTCAGAATAAATTACATTTACAACACAAAAATGATATATTTTACTAGATGTAGTTAGTTATTGCACCATCACCAATTGAAAAGAAACGTCAGGAGAGTTAATGCTGCGTGAGGAAAGTGAGTCGCCGGCTGCGGAAAGTGAGTCGCCGGCTGCGTGAGGAAAGTGAGTCGTCCGCTGCGTGAGGAAAGTGAGTCGCCGGCTGCGTGAGGAAAGTGATTCGTCCGCTGCGTGAGGAAAGTCAGTCGCCGGCTGCGTTAGGAAAGTGATTCGTCCGCTGCGTGAGGAAAGTGAGTCGCCGGCTGCGTGAGGAAAGTGAGTCGCCGGCTGAGGAGAGTCAGTGGTCAGCTGCGTGAGGAAAGTGATTCGTCCGCTGCGTGAGGAAAGTGAGTCGCCGGCTGAGGAAAGTGAGTCGCCGGCTGCGTGAGGAAAGTGATTCGTCCGCTGCGTGAGGAAAGTGAGTCGTCCGCTGCGTGAGGAAAGTGAGTCGCCGGCTGCGTGAGGAAAGTGAGTCGCCGGCTGCGTGAGGAAAGTGAGTCGTCCGCTGCGTGAGGAAAGTGAGTCGCCGGCTGCGTGAGGAAAGTGAGTCGTCCGCTGCGTGAGGAAAGTGAGTCGCCGGCTGCGTGAGGAAAGTGAGTCGTCCGCTGCGTGAGGAAAGTGAGTCGCCGGCTGCGTGAGGAAAGTGATTCGTCCGCTGCGTGAGGAAAGTGAGTCGCCGGCTGCGTGAGGAAAGTGAGTCGTCCGCTGCGTGAGGAAAGTGATTCGTCCGCTGCGTGAGGAAAGTGCGTGAGGAAAGCACCCCTTTAGACCAGCAGCGGAAAACAATTTTATCTAATAGCATATTTCAAGCACAATAGACCTACCCTGGTTATTAAATGGGACTAGAATATATTCTGAAGGTTCCTCCGATGTTCCTCTCCTACTGTCTATGATACTGAAGGCTGCTCTCTTGGCCTTTGAATTGTAATTAGACAAACCTGTGATGTCAAACACAAAAGCCAGAACTGAGGTCTGATTGAGGCCCATCAATCTAAAAAGAGAATGAAAGAGAGAGAGAGAGACAGAGAGAGAGAGAGAGAGAGAGAAAACGAAAGATTAAAGTTACAGTTCTTCTATTTCCTTTACTGAATGAAAAATGGACAGTCTGGACATTCTTCTGAATAGCTTCTTTTGTGTTCCTTGAATCATACAGGTTTTGAAAGGTCATACCGAAGAAAGGCTTGGTTTCCTGTTGCCACTCGGATGTCTTCCAGCAGTTCCATAGTAGCGTTGATGGCCATTTCAGCAGCACGCTGGTGAAGGAAGCCATGACTTGATCTGATGTCATCCTTGTTGATGCCTCCGGTGGGGTCTCTAGAACTGGTCGTATCAAGAAAGCCGCCATGGCTACATTTGCCTGACAGACACATATTTTCATAGAAATTTTGTTGAGAAAATAATGCATTTCAGAAACATTTGTTTTAGCCAGATAAGCATCAGAGCTACTCTTTGTTTCAGCAGCATGAGACAGCAAGCCAACCAAAATATTGGTTAATAGGCTATATTAAGCCTAATCAATATCAAACAAAGACAAGAACTGAAGGTTTTTTCATAACTTAAAAAAAAAATTCAGAAATCCTTCAATACCCTGTTGAAAAAAAAAACTGCATATGACGGGTAGGTATGTTTTGAAGAATGGCAGCTGGTTTGAGCTGGTTTAAGCTGGTCAATTCCTGGTCCTAAGCAACTAGCTCCAGCTCAGGACCATCTTATAACCAGCACAGGACCAGCTTAAACCAGCTCATGACCAACTAAGCTGAAGTATCAGGTTCTCAGGTTCGAGAACTATCTGACTTAGGCCTGAAAACCAAAACACCAACCAGTTCTAATGCATGAAATGCTAAGCTTTCCTACCTTCAGGTTTGTTTGAGAAAAACAAGTGGAAATATCCTGAAGTTAAGATCTTCTGCTGCAGTATCTCTGGGAGAATGTTGTAACTGCAGTCTTTTCCAACACAGCTTTTGCATGTTTTTGTATTGGGACCTAAACATCCATCCAGAAATGTAAGTGTGTGTGGAATGGCACAATATTCAAAGTGTGGTAAAATTGTTATTTGGCTTTGGTGGGCAACTGTAAAGATGGCTAATCATCATATGATACAAGTTACTGGAATTTAATTTTGAGATGAATACAAAGAAACTACTTCAGAAATGACTATACAGTGCATACAGCACCTGCTAGATTGTTGAGGGGAAGGTCAGGTCTGATCAGATTGCTGAAAGGAGCAGTGCTGCCCAATTCCACCCAGTTACTGTGGCTATAGAAGTCCTGCACACAACAACACATTCGTTTGTTAAAGGGATAGTTTACCCAAAAATGAAAATTTGATGTTTATCTGCTTACCCCCAGTGCATCCAAGATGTAGGTGACTTTTTTTCTTCAGTCGAACGCAAATTATGATTTTTAACTGCAACCGTTGCCGTCTGTCAGTCAAATAATAGCAGTAGATGGGAACTTCGACTATAACAGTAAATAAAACTTGCTTAGACAAATCAAAATTAAAACCTGCGGCTCGTGACGACACATTAATGTCCTAAGACACGAAACGATCGGTTTGTGCGAGAAACCGAACATTATTTATATCATTTTTACCTCTAATACACCACTATGTCCAACTTCGTTCAGCTTCCTGTTAGTGAGGTCAAAAAACGCGTTCTGGTGACGGAAGTGATGTCTCGCCCATATACAGTGGTGTATAAAGTACTCAAAAACCATACTTGAGTAAAAGTGTAGATATCTTGCCAGAAAATGACTTTGGTAGAAGTTAAAGTTGCTGTTTAGAATTTTACTTGAGTAAAAGTTTTAAAGTATGTGATATTTTTTGTACTTAAGTATGAAAAGTATTTTTTTGATATTAAATGTACTTAAGTATTGAAAGTAAAAGCACAAGTAAATGTAAAATACAAAAGGAGCAAAAAAATATTAAAAATTGTTCTATACACAGTTTGAGCAGCAAGATTGTGTTCAGTTTTAACTCTCTTACATTTTGTTTCTTTAAATTGGCTAAAGGTTTATTGTAATTTTTATACATAAAAAATACTAATATATTAATTATACATTGATGATTCGTTCATGTTAATTTATAGTGCATTATAACTAATGCAAGAGACAACTTTAAAATGTTAAAATGTAAATGATGAAATTAAAAATGAACAATACTTTTATTAACCTTATTTAATGTTACAAATGTACTCTTATTGTAAAAAGTTACTATTTCATATAAATCCAAACAGTCATGCTTAAAAATTACCATCTTTACACACAAAGGCATAGCATGGGTCTATTTTAGGTGTACTTTCACACATTATTTGGCTCTATTTTAGAAAAATTGATGATTATCTAATCAAAATATGTGTTACAGTGCCGATAAAAACTGAAATTGAATAGGCTACATTTCTGATTTGTTAAGCTTCTGTCGCTGTATGAGAATACAGTTTAAATAAGCAACTTCGCCGGATAATGAATGCATAACAGCGAACAAATAGTTATAAACTAATGCAAATGAATGGTAACAATCGTGGCATACAGTTGTTGTTTTTTTGTCACATTGTTTTAACCGCTTGAGGTTACTACTAATGTCTCAGCCTCGACGACAAACATACTCTTCTCCACTAATGCAGTATCTAGTCAACAAACTAATTACTTTATAGTGATATGAAAACATGTACTGTAGTGTACATTGTATAACATACCGTTTCATTGTCCGTTTTAAATCGTTTTGAAGTGACCCGCTCTGTGCAGCGCGCAGCCTCACATCATGTGTCAAAAGAAACCATACGAGGCATCAGTGATAGTTTTTATTTCGCCTCTAGAGGCCGTTCTCGTAATGTCTCATAATCTATGCTCGTAATGACAGCGCACTTCTCAGGCGCTCCAGCAATGGACGCAACCCGGAAAATTAAATCAACCGCGGTTGTGCGAGCACTTGTTTGCACATTCTTGCTTGCAGTCTGTGTTCTTCCGACTTTATTTTGTAGTAAGTAACGAAAATGCTTTGGGAAAATGTATCGGAGTAAAAGTATATAATTTATTTAGGAAATGTAGTGGAGTAAAAGTAAAAGTTGACAGAAATATAAAAACTCAAGTAAAGTACAGATTCTCCCAAAAAATACTTAAGTACTGTAACGAAGTATTATTACTTCGTTACATTACACCACTGCCCATATACTTCAATGAGCGCGAGACATCACTTCCATTGTCAGAGCGCGATCAGACCTTACTAGCCGGAAGCTGAACGAAGTTGGACATAGTGGTGTATTAGAGGTAAAAAATGATATAAATACTGTTCGGTTTCTCGCACAAACCGATCGTTTCATGTCTTAGGACATTAATGTGCCGTCATGAGCCGCAGGGTTTAATTTGGACTTGTCTATGGAAGTTTTTTCGACTCTTATTGTTCAAGTTCCCAATCACTGCTATTATTTGACTGACAGACGGCAGCGGTTGCAGTTAAAAATCATAATTTGCGTTCGACTGAAGAAAAAAAGTAATCTACATCTTGGATGCCCTGGGGGTAAGCAGATAAACATCAAATTTTCATTTTTGGGTGAACTACCCCTTTAAATTGATCTTGAATTGAACAGTGTTTGAATTTTTTTTTTACTTAATTCAGTTCAGTCTAGGCTAATATGTTCTCCATGACTAGCATACCTGTAAAGTATGACATACAGCCCCCAGACTGGTGCGGGCAGACAAATATCTCCCCTGTTTCATGCTGACTTTCACTGCAGCAATGCCCTGAGTGATGAGGTCCCGTCCATTTTTGAAATCTTCATTATCAAAATGATGAGCAGTACTTAACAGCTTTATATCCACAGCTGCATTGCTAAGGGAAGTATGAGCAATAGCCAGACCGAAAGTGGATATTTTTAATAAGGAGGAATATGAATTTGAGCAGGCTCTCTGGACGGCAGTTGGAGTCAGTTTGTTGTTGATCTGGAGGAGTGGGAAGCAGAGGGGAAAAAATTAACATGGGCCCAGTAATGTTTCCAGATAACCTTGTAATTGCCACTAAATACATGGTTAATATCAATGTTGAGAAAAAAATTGAATCATATTAACTAATAACTCTGGTCCTATACAGAAGAGGATTGCTAAAGATGTCAGTTTGTCTGTTTAAGTGTAATACTCTTGTTCATCGTTGTTGATTATCAAAAGTTAATTCATTTACAACTGGACATCTTTCTGTTTGTATGAAGGTGAAATATGTAATTGTAATAAAAATAAAATTATTTTGGTCATTAGTGCACATTCTTGTCGTGGTGCCATCTCTTCTGGGAAGTCCTGCTCCATCTGAGGAACTGCTAA
Organism: Chanodichthys erythropterus; assembly: GCF_024489055.1. Taxonomy (NCBI): domain Eukaryota; kingdom Metazoa; phylum Chordata; class Actinopteri; order Cypriniformes; family Xenocyprididae; genus Chanodichthys; species Chanodichthys erythropterus. The sequence goes on along the minus strand of NC_090232.1, from coordinate 33,453,545 downwards.
TGAGATTTCAACACATATGTATGTTTGTAACAGCAAACAAAAACGCATTACGCAATTACAATGGATCTTCAAATGCAGATGAACAAATTAATATTGGGGTGAAAAAAGTATACAAATATAAATATATGCAGTTGTATTCACCAATTTACCTGACATTCTACAAGTAGCCTATGTGAGTTCTGGTCAAATAATTTGAAACATAACTAAACACACCATGCGCAGTTTCCGAATTTGTTCACAACAAATTGTTTTTTTTTTCTTACAGGTAGTGTAAAGTCTTGCCCCCGGGCAGCGGCTACATCACGACACACTTCTGCCATCTTGCGGAGGAAAGCTGCCTTAGTGATTTGTTGATGTGTGAGGGATCCATCAGCAGGGAAGATTTGGAATCCTGACGCCTGAGGGGGCTGAAAGAGAGCCCCCTGGAGGAGAAATACCGCCACTACAACCAGTGAAACCATGTTCACCTTCACAACTGTGGGAAAATTCATTATGTGAATTAATTCATTTTTTTTTTTTTTTTTTTATGAAATCTGCCATATGTACCTTTTTCTTTTGTTTCCTGTCAAACCCCCTAATGAATAGTATCTCAAACCTGCAGATCAAGTCCTCCAGTTCAGATCAAGTCATCTTCAGTCAAGCTGAATTAGCACCGAACATGGCTGTCTACTCCTTTAGTTTAGTGTCTCCCTAATATAATATTTCTATTCGTCATGGTTAACTGTGTGTTTGCATGTGTTTGTAGTGCTGTCTACGGTTGTCTTTTGAGGACAAGAAAGATAAAGATTGAAATTGAAAGTGGTGGCCAAAATGTTTAAGTGGGGGTACTAGGTAAACACATAATCAAACTCACAAAACTACATAGGCCTGTTGAACATTAAAATGAAGACCTTTATATTTAACAATAAATAAATAACCACAAACCTATGTGATAGCTATATTTTTCTTTCTTGGAGCAAAAAAAAAAAAAAGTGTATGAAAATTGTCAATTTTATTTTAAATTGCTTTCAGCTTTTAATCTAGTAAATGAGTCGTACAATTCTCAGATAAATAGGCCTACAATATAAAATCAGAAGATTTAACATCACACACACACAAAAACAATGATAGTCATTTCATTACATTACCTTGTAGTAGAGGTTCCGTTTCTATATTTATATTACTGTACACACGATGTCAACGTTACATGTAAATGTAGCAAGCAGCGGAGTAACTATGTTTATGGGGGGTGGGGGGATTCCGGTGTAATTTCACCGGAACGAATAGGGTCTCTGCAGCGGCTAGATTGAAGCGCTCGTCCCTGTGAAGTCTGCACGAGCGCCAAGAGAACACTACTTCCGCCGCTGATAAGAGCAATCAGCAATGCATGATTTCAGAAACAACATATTTCATGCAGAGCCTGATCACCTCTTATTTAACAAACGAACGATTAGCTAATCAAAATGGAGATGTTTCTTTTGTATTAGTACATTCGTGCTGCGAGATGTCTCAAAAAAAGTGGTGGGGACATGTCCCACCTGCAAATTAGGCCTACGCGTGCATAAGTGATTGCATAAATGATACAATTTAAATACAACCTTTTTCCATTTTAAGCATCATCATTAAGAATCATATCTACAGAATCCACCCAGACTGTGATCTAATACCCTAAATAACGAGATGCTTAATGAGTATAGAGGAAAAAGGAAGTAACACATGCTTTGCATAATGCTATTTGCCTTTTGCAATTAGGCTTGATACAGTTTGTGCTGGAATCAAGTCTGGTTTCATTCCTGCTGGTGTTCCTGGTCTTTGTCCTGGAACAATAGCCATTTCTACCACCAATCAGGTGAGGGCTAATGTTAGGACTGGGTTAGGGTAGGACATGTATTGTTATCAATTTAACATGCCCCTCCAGTTTAAGGTTAAAGGATTAGTTCACTTTCAAATGAAAATTAGCCCAAGCTTTAACTCAAGCCATCCTAGGTGACTTTCTTCTTTCTGATGAACATAATCGAAGAAATATTAATAAATATCCTGAAGCATCCAAGCTTTATAATGGCAGTGAATGGGACCCATGAGTGTGAGCTGAAGAAAGTGTCTCCATCCATCCATCCATCCATCCATCATAAACGTACTCCAAACGGCTCCGGAGGGTTAATAAAGGCCTTCTGAAGCGAAGCGATGCATTTCAATAAAAAAAAAAAAAACAAGTTATGAAGTCAAATATCTAGCTAGAACGCCTTCCGTATTCAAATTACGGAAAAACGAAACTGGTGTCGCATTAGTTCCGTAAATTGCATAGGGAAGGTGTAGGACATAAGCTTTTTGAAGAATACGGAGGGCGGTCTGGCGAAAGCACTTGCAAGGCAAGCATTTGTGTTTATAAAGCATATACATTTTTATTTATTTATTTCAGAAAATGGCCAATCGTTTCGCTTGATAAGACCCTTATCTCTCGTCTGGTATCGTTTAAAGCTGCACTAAAACTAATTTTGACCTTCAACCGTTTGGAGACCACTGATGTTCACTATAAGGAGAATAATCCTGGAATGTTTTCATCAAAAACCTTAATTTCTTTTCAACTGAAGAAAGAAATACATAAACATCTTGGATGACATGGGGGTGAGTAAATTATAAGGAAATTTTTATTTGAAAGTGAACTAATCCTTTAAGGTTGGGTTTGGGTTATAACTTTACAGGATTGTGTTCCAGGACCAATAAAACATGCTGCCCCAAGAACATGCCTGTAAAATCAAGATGTGCCAGACAGTCCCTATAACTCAAAAGGTTGTCCTGCATCCTCAAACAAGCTACAATTAGTCCAAAATGCAGCTGTTAGAGTCAAGAAAATAGGATCATATAACCCCTATTTTATCATCTCTAGTTTTTTTCAACTGCTTACACACATTTTCAAAACTTTGCCTCTTTTTTTTAAAACTTTACACACAAATCCAAGAATTGCACACACAAAATGCCTCAACCAAGCACTGCATTCAAAATATCACAAACACATCTCAAAAGCAAACATTTGTCTTTGTAAACACCTTTGCCATAATATTCTATTTTTGGATATATCATATTCAGTTATTCAAAACCTAAAGCTCTTCTTTCATGAGCTCCTATGTACATCTCTGTACAAGATTGAAAGTAATTGGCTAAGAGATGTTGAAAAAATTCTCAGTAAACATGAAAGCAAGATTGAAACCGAACTATTTTTTTTTTTACTATAAGCATTTGTGGTTGTGAATACAGTATTACACAATATGAAAGAAAAGAAATACATCAACCATGTGTAGTTGGACAGAAACAATGGTTGTATTTGAAAAAGGAAATCAAGATACTTCCTGTTCAATTTTGTTAAAATTGTGTGTTGTGTTTTGCAAAAAAGTGTTTTATGAAATTGAAAACTGAATCGAAAGCATAGATTTCGTGTATGTTTTTTTGCAGATTTGGCATGTGGTTCTGGTGTTTGAGTGTCAGGTTTCAGAAATTGTGTGACAAGAATTCTGTGTGTAAGCAGTTGGAAAAAACAAAACAAAACTAAGTTCCTAAGTTCGATTACACAAAGTATTGCTGCTGACTTTTAAGGCCCTAAATGGTTCAGCTCCTATACATTTCTTCTATCACCCTACTATCCATCAAGCTCTTTAAGGTCTCAAAACTCTGGGATATCTACCTAGGATATCTACATTCACTAAAGGAGGGAGAGCGTTTTCACATTTGGCTTCTAAACTCTGGAAGGACCTTCCTGATAATGTTCGGGGCTCAGACACTCTCCCAGTTTAAATCATAAAGACGTCTCTTTTTCTGTAAAGCTGCTTTGAAATTATATGCATTGTGAAAAACGCTATCCAAATAAATGTGAATTCATTTACTTAAATCTTTCAGTACTTAGATCTTACACAGAGCCACTTTCTGTATTACCCGTTTGTCAGGATGGAAGGGTGCCAATGCTTGCCTTAAAAGATGTCCTTGGTGATGATAAAGATGAAATTCTATGAATAGCATGATTGTAAACACCATGCAGATGCAACAAAACTTAGAGCCGATGCTGTGAGCTGGCCACTAGCAATTTATGGAGCTGCAAAAAAATACTTTGGACAAACAGATTTTAGAGAAACCTTTAACAATACAATGCATGAATAAACCAAGTAAACAACAGGCAACCATCATCTCGGTGTCTGAGACAATAAACTAGCTAGTAGTGTAGAAATACACTTCACCAGAAAGATAAACTTCTGAAGAACAAAATGACATTCTCAATAAGATATTTTTTTATAATTGTGTTTATTGATCCTGAAAAAAAGACATTTAATAAGAGTTACATGTGAACACAGGGACATACAGAGGTAATCCTTCATTATGGAAATGGATTACAGATTTTATAAGGCAGAATCTGACCAGCTAAAACAACTAAATGAAAGTCCATTGATGAATAACAAAACAAGTGGACATGTTTTGTTAGTGAAATTTGAGCTTGGGCTGCACAGGAAACATTTATGAGTGTCATATCAGGCTTAGTTTTTGTATTGGTTCACCATCTCTTCCAGTTTAGCCTGGTTGGACCCCGAAAAATCATCCAGCTACAACAGAAAACAAGTGATTAAATCATCCAAACAATAACTGAAAGTAAATTAAACACGGCATATTCATAGAAAGACATCTGTAACTTTGTACAGTTGATATGTGACTAATATTAGTTCAATTGAGGGCTTTATGCAATACTCAAAAAAGACAACAGAACAAACCTTCTTCCCGTTCTTGTAGAAGTGGAATGTCGGCATACATTTGATCTCACAAGACTGGGCTACATCCTGAAAAACAGAACAATGTCACGCTTATATATTCTTTACAACTTTTTATTGCGCTCACCCTACTGCTTTAAGCTTAAAAAAAATTATAATTTCAGCTTTTATGTATAGTTAAAAAATTCATTTGAAGGTAATTATGTAAAGTCAATGCATCATTCATATATGAATAAATGGGAAACAAGGAATCAAAGCAAAAACATAAAAGTATGACTAAGATGTAACCATAGCATTTTACACTTTATTCTAATTCTACTACCCTCTAGTGGTGTATGTCATGCATTAAAACAGCAAAAAATACATAGATCAGTGCAAAAACATTTCTGCCGATGTGACTTTTTGTTACAGGTACTTCCCTGTAGACATTTTCCATTGTATTGCACATACAATACCTGGTATGACTACACAGCAAGTATTTGTCCATCTATGTTACAAAAGAGAACCAATTACTGTGAAACAATCTTAATAAATTCTCTCCGATTACAGCAGGTTCAGTCTAAACAGGTTTTGTACTGGCCTGTATGTGACTCTACCAACAAATACACATTATTTGGTATCCTCTAACCGGCACTATTTGAGAAGACTGCAACATAACCTTTTGATTAAAAAATAAATAAATAAATAAAAAGAAGGTAGATAATGCCTGACAAAAACCGTTACAAAGAAGAAGAAAAAAAAAAAAGATCAGGCCATGTCAAAATTACTAGATTACAATATGGACAACTTTCTACTCTGAGCTGTTCAGAATTATGCATTTCTATAGCAACACTTAAAGCAACAATGAATGTATGTAATCAATAGACAAAACCATATTAAATGTTATTATAAAATAACAGTTGTCACGCAAATGCTTAATACACTTTTAATGTTTATTTAGCAGGATATTAGACGTTAAATGGTTATTTCACTTAAGAACCACTTATATTTTCAAATATTTTCAATAAATCATGTTCCCATTGACTCCGTGACGAATTTTAAAATTAATGAAACTAAATTCTACTTTAAATTTTTTTTTTTTTTTTTTTTTTTTTTTTTTTTTTTTTTTTTTTACATTTTTAGGCATTAAAGGTGCTCTAAGCGATCCTGTGTGGAGTAACTTCCTGTTGACGTTCAAAGTGTTGTCAAACAAAACAGAGGCTAGCTAGACCCTCCCTTCTCCTCCTCCCCCTCCCCTCCGTGCTTCCTGAAACAGTCATGAACGCGCATTTAAAATCATTCTTGTTGGTTATTGTTTATTATGTTTTGTGGTTCAGGCTGCACCAGTTTGTTTTTATTGCCGTTTTTGGAGATGGTGGCGTCTACAGAGACCACGTTTTTTTACAGTGTGTTCAGGGGACAGGCAGCTAGCGGATAGTGAGGAGATGTTTGCTGTATGTGACAAAAAATGTTTTGGCCTAAAAACGCGTGACATCGCTTAGAGCACCATTAACTAATGCCATTGCCTAATGCCAAAATGTTTTCTTTGTTCAAGTAATTTACTGGTCAGGCACATTGTTAACTCGCAAGACTGAAAGCAGAAAATGTCAATTTGATGGTTAATTTAAATGTATTCTTTAATCACATTTAGGTAATGTATTAATTCCACCATCACATCTGAGCGCAAAACGCTGCTTGGATAGTTTCAAGCTAGTTAAAAATTAATAATACAATAATAATTTAACCTAATTGTTCATATGTGTTTATTCTTCTAATGAACACAAATTAATCATGACAAACCAAATAAATTTGAATTGAATTAATTATACCATTGATGAAAACAAGCTGATACCAAGGTATTTAGGCCTATAATTATAACATAATTTTTCATGTAAAAATCATGATTGTATTCATTTATTTTTTCGAAAGTAAGATTAATGTAAGCAGCTTCTTGCAATACTCTCCTAAATGCGTAACAAAACATTTTGGTCGGACAAGGTCGTTTTTACTGTCCAATGACAGCCTATATTTACTCTGAGTGGCATGGGAGAGAGTCGGAAGTTGATTTGTTGCCCCTAAGAGTTTATAATAGCATATTTTAACTATATTTTCAAAAGAAAAAAAAAAAAAAACTGTCAAATTGTTTTTAAATGCTGGCTTTATTAAACTGTTTTAAAGATATCAATAAACAGTCTCATATGTCTTTATTTTTAATACAGGCCTACCATTTATTAATTTATTGTTCCATTTTATTTAATGTTTTTACATTTAACATGAATAATCAAACATTTAACATAAAACAAGTATTGCACAACAATTTTCAGTTCGCTGCACTCAGGGCCCCTGAGTGCAGCGAACTGAAGTTCCACAGCAGAGCAGCTGAACGTCTTGCAACGGTAAATAAATATATTGTTGTTTGAATAAGTAGGCTACCACGTTGTCTTTGGGGGGCGGTAAGGGATCTGGATAACGGATAGAGGCGCTGGCCCAAAAAAGTTTTAGAACCACTGCTTTATATAACGAACAGATTTAATTTAGTCATTTATTCACATATAAACATTGATCAGCAAACAAACAGAGCACTCAAATAAGGTAAACAGAAGCTCAAATATGATTGACAACAGACGACTTGGACTAAACCGCTTGATTCATATGGATTTATTTAACAATCTCTTTATGAATGTTTTGAGGCATCAGCGTTTGGGCTGAATAGACTTTCAATGGAGAGACAGAAATCTCTCAGATTTTATTAAAAATATCTTTATTTGTGTTTCAAAGATGAAAGAAAATCTTATGGGTTTGGAATGACATGAGGGTGAGTAAATGACAAAATTTTTAACTTTTGGGTGAATTAACCTTTAATTATCCAGCTCTGTGCTTGCTACATTAAACCAAAAAGTATGTCTTTTGTTTAAATTAGAGACTGTAACTACGAGTTCTACAGGGATGTGAATGCTTCTTTGGAATCTCATAATTGGGACATTTCTGACATGGTGTGAACGCAACTACAATGCCTTGCATGTATGAAGATGCATTATACAGTTGCAATGGTCGCAACAAAAGAAACTGCAAAAGAAATCTCACCTGTGCGTCGTCCACGTCCACTTTGAGGAAGACCACATTAGCATAGGAAGGATTTTCAGACAGACCCTGGGAGTGAGTCAGATAAGTTCATTCCAACAACCCAAGGAATATAGTGACTCAGATGCCAAAAAACAAAGGTTTCTTACTTTGTAAAAAGGTGCGATGCTCTGACAAGGCCCACACCACGTGGCTGTAAAGTCAACCACTACAAGCTTATCACCTGCCTCAGCCAGAGCTTTGTCAAAGCCTTCCTGTGAACACAAGTCAATGCTGGATTTCATGTTCTGTCACCAATACTGTAAAGAGCTATTTTAAAAACAAAAGAGTGTCTCTTTGGACCCTTTTTAATATACAGCAAAATCATGATTGTATTAAATTACAAAGACATGATTACATGAACCTTATCTGCCTTTACATCAGACTGTGGAGTGGAAGTGGAATTTGTTGAAAAGATAAAATCTGCCACTCCACTCACATGCTGTTCCAGACCAGCTTTTATTAGACTTTGCGCTGCTTGGTGATGCACAAAGCTTGATGCTTTGCCTGGTTATGGAACAATTTTCATTAATAGGGGAGAAGAAATAAACTTAATGGCTATATTTTTATCAGTTACTCAATTATTTACTTGTTTATAGAACTGTTATTCAAAAAAGAATATAGTTAATAATTCTTAACTGAATTGTATAATATATTGTTTAGATAAATGCATATTTTTTTGAGCATCTCGTTTGGTATAATTAAATATTATGTATATACCGACCACAAGCCCTCTAGTTACAACACAAAAAACCACATTGGTAGGCCACCACAGTTTATACATCTGTAATATTAAAAATTGGGCTATTTATCCGTAACATAATCAAACAACAAGGGTCGTTCGCGTAAATTTAAACAAACAGTAAGAGAAAGTCAACATGACAGTTAATGATGCCCTTGTATGCAGTCTTGCCTCTTTCACTGCGGCAAATGATCGAAAAAAGAAAAACTCAAGTCATAAGAGTCCAGCCCACGTGACTTGATGGCGCGCTTCGTCCCATCAGGCCGCGATCGCCGAAATAAACAAAATGATACAGGAGTGTGATGTCTTAGTTATCGAAGTTAAAACTGTAAATGGGAACGCATTTTTCTAACGGTAGGTTTAGACGGCACTTCGTTGTCATGAGCAGGAAGTTATGTAACAAAGCGGCATTCCAGGTGCCGCAAAACTATGTATTGCACGTGCGTTTTTCAAAATTTAACAACAAAACTTGTTGCAGCGCGAATAACGTGATACGAGAGCGGCATTTTTAATCATTTTTAGCTTTCGGGTGTTGTTGTGGCTAGGTAGACATTAGCTTGTGTAAAAACTGGTTAGCAGATAAGCTAACTATATTTTTCACAATCACAATCTGAACTGACCTATTATTTAATGCTATCCCTTGCTAATACTTTGTGAATCCTCACACAGAGCGGTTTATTTTTCGACAAACTTAATTGAAATGGGTTTGATGGGCAGCACAGGGGTCTTGTGAGTCAGCAAAACGTGTCCTCCCTAGTCATACCGCGTAATTTTGCTTATTTTTTGGTTAAATAAAGTTTTTAATGAAGGTCTTTTGAATTAAAGTAGCGCTCTTACCTGATCTTCAATGACGATGATCATTTTATCGCTTTACTGCTGCCTCTAGCTCAGAGAACAAACCTTCCTCAACACGCCCGTCCAGAAATGGTCCGTCTGCTGCTCTGCCTGATTCAAGCGTGTAGTTTAGCAATATCGATTCATTCAAAAGCCCTGCCCATAAACGCGCTGGCGGACACGAGGCTAGAAATGCTCCATTGTATGGGACTGTAATGTGGAAGTAGAACTGGACATTCTTGCTAAAATAAGCTTCTTTAGCTTTTTTCTCTTGTAAAATGATTCAGATATTTTACAGAAGTTGTTAAATCCACGTGCACTTTTGGCAGATTTCTCAAGCAGTTAAACTAGAACAAAGCAGTCAACCATGATTTAATATTGATATAAATGTAATTTATAGCTTTGCATGATCATATAGTTGATGGCATACCATTCTTTTCATTTCGCATTGTTTTTTCCTCGTCTGTGATCAGACACCAACCACTTTTAAATGTCCATAAACACATTTTTACCACACTTGACACTTTAGCAATTCACTTAGGCTATGTTAACTTTAGTGATTGTACATTTATATTAAACACTTTTAGTAGCCAGTGACAACTACCACGTTTTTTAGTATTGCAATATAATTTCATATTGTTATTTCTGATGCATTATAAGGTTTCTGATTATCACAGTGCAGATATTTTATTGAATAAACTTGTGTTTAGGGCTTTTGCACTTTTAAAACATAGGTGTGAAATATAACAGCAAACATGTTCATAGAACATTCATGCTCAAAATCATGAATATCTGATTTAAACTCACAGAAGCACTACGACAGGTGATGAATGACCTCTGCTAAAAATAGTCCATATCAAAATTAATAGTAAAGCAATGATTAATTAAAAAAATAAAACATGTATATTTAAATGAGCATGTTTATGATTTTTTTTAACAGTAGTCACACTGTTAATATGCACACAAATTGCCCACATAGGTAATTCTCATGTCTCATGTGCTGTTCCTTTTTTCTTCAGTTTCACTCGGCCTGTTCTGTGATGTCTCATTCCATCCTATCCAATCACATGTTAATCATTTTCTTTGAACACTGATGAAAATGCATGAGATGATGGTGATGAGTGTGTTGTAATAGGGTCTGGAATAATTGCTCTTTGAAGTCTTTGAGTACGATGTTGCCACAGATACGAAACACTGCCTCTAGCAGCTATTCACCGTTTCCAGGTGTCTACATTTGGAAAGAAAGCCTTACAGCTGCATAAAGGTCATGTGAGCATGGTTGTATAGCCCTAAACGTTCGACTGAGGCATGAACATCATGTTATAGTTTAATAAATAGACCACAGTCTGAAGGTTTTCATTGTGGAACCTAGAACTTATTTAGAAACATCTGGTTTAAACCTGTTCACAGCGTAAATGATGCAAGAATGCTAATTAAGCCAAACAGATAATCAGCAACAAAAGTCCATTTGCTTAAAAATTAACTATATCACACATTTTACAAACACATGGATGAATGCAAACCTTCACATAAAAAACTGCAGGAAAAACAAACAGAAAAGACATTTTGTGGACTGCTGAAGCATTAAGTACTGAAAGCATGGTCTACAGTCCATATCTGACATCCAATTTAAAAGCCTACATTTTTACATAAAGACTATAATTAGCATGTTTAGCGTTGGGTAACCTCGATGACAGCTCTCGTATCTTATCAGTCTGCAGCAATAGATCGCTGATTGTAAAGTGGACCTGTCTCGCTCATTCCATTTCCTAGGTGTAGAGTGTAGACAGAGTAACAAGTGAAACAGAAAAAAAAAAACATTAAGATTGAAAACATAGAAATAGTCCCAATGTAGGGGACAAACTAACCTGGAGGTAAAAGAGTGTCAACTCATCACTCCCTAAGAGTAAAGGGAACATGTGAATTTTTACCTGGCTGAATTGATCTTACAATAATAATAATGTACCCAAAACACCTTGTTAGTTAAAACAATTTTTTCAGGGGTATAGTAGACATGCCATAATGTGTAATGCTGTCACCTTATGGTCACATATGATATGGTCAAAAGGATGCATAACTTCGGACTGATGTCATCACCAAATATAGATAAAATTTACAGCTTTAATATTAAAAGCCATTTATACTCTGCAAAAATAACTTAAAATGTGCCTGTATTTAAATTAAATGATTTAATTATATTTATAGGTTACACAACTGATCATATCATATGTATAAATAGCAGTTTTAATAGTTTTTTTTTTTATATTAAAATACTTTCTCCGATCTCAGTTTAATGTGCAAAGACATAAGTATGGTCCACACCACACAACACAAGATCCAGGATCTAGATCCAACTCCTTCCATTTTACCTATCCCTAAACCTACACGTCTCTGCCCCCTGTATCTAAACCTACCCATCTCCACCTCCTGGATCTAGATCCAACTCCTCCCATTTTACATATCCCTTCACCTACCCGTCTCCACCCCCTGGATCTAGATCCAACTCCTCCCATTTTACATATCCCTTCACCTACCCGTCTCCACCTCCTGGATCTAGATCCAACTCCTCCCATTTTACATATCCCTTCACCTACCCGTCTCCACCCCCTGGATCTAGATCCAACTCCTCCCATTTTACATATCCCTTCACCTACCCGTCTCCACCCCCTGGATCTAGATCCAACTCCTCCCATTTTACATATCCCTTCACCTACCCATCTCCACCTCCTGGATCTAGATCCAACTCCTCCCACTTTACATATCCCTTCACCTACCCATCTCCACCTCCTGGATCTAGATCCAACTCCTCCCATTTTACATATCCCTTCACCTACCCGTCTCCACCCCCTGGATCTAGATCCAACTCCTCCCATTTTACATATCCCTTCACCTACCCATCTCCACCTCCTGGATCTAGATCCAACTCCTCCCATTTTACATATCCTTTCACCCACCCATCTCCACCTCCTGGATCTAGATCCAACTCCTCCCATTTTACATATCCTTTCACCTACCCGTCTCCACCTCCTGGATCTAGATCCAACTCCTCCCATTTTACATATCCCTTCACCTACCCGTCTCCACCCCCTGGATCTAGATCCAACTCCTCCCATTATACATATCCCTTCACCTACCCGTCTCCACCTCCTGGATCTAGATCCAACTCCTCCCATTTTACATATCCCTTCACCTACCCATCTCCACCCCCTGGATCTAGATCCAACTCCTCCCACTTTACATATCCCTTCACCTACCCATCTCCACCTCCTGGATCTAGATCCAACTCCTCCCATTTTACATATCCTTTCACCTACCCGTCTCCACCTCCTGGATCTAGGTCCAACTCCTCCCATTATACATATCCCTTCACCTACCCATCTCCACCCCCTGGATCTAGATCCAACTCCTCCCACTTTACATATCCCTTCACCTACCCGTCTCCGCCCCAACTCCTTCCCATTTTACATATCCCTTCACCTACCCGTCTCCACCCCCTGGATCTAGATCCAACTCCTCCCATTTTACATATACCTTCACCTACCCATCTCCGCCCCCTGGATCTCAAGTGTTCTACTGGATAAGTAAGCTATTTTGTAGGATCTTGAAATGTGTAGACATTATGGTGGTTTTAAGTTTTTGTGTTTATGTTTATCAACAAAGTTTATTTTATTGGCACACTAATGGGTGAATCTGAGTAACTTTTTTTGAAGGAAGAGAAAAAAAAAAAGTCTTCAGTTATTTTAAATATCCCTATATCTGACAGATTTTGACACTTGCCTGACTTAATTTATGATCCCTTCAGCATTACACAATAAATGCATGTAATATCATCTGTTGTCCAGATTTTCTTTTGAAATGATGACATGTTTGATGTTGATGAGGTTTGACATGCTTTGACATGCATCATCAACATTCAGATACCCTCGAAACCATATTTATTGAGAAGATTTAAAAATATATTAAGACAGATATTGCCCTCAATATTTGGGAAAATCACATTACAAGAGTCCTTTTTATTCAGTGTTACCGCTTTAAGTGCATTATTTAATACGTCAGCAGATTACAAAATGTTTGAACGGAATTTTCAGAGAAACCACAACAAAATATGAGTAATAAAGGCTAAGAAAACAAGGGTTTGCCAATGCCCAACACTTAAAATGCCCCAGCATGTTATTTACTTCTAAATATGATTGTTTTACATCCTTTGAGTGCAACAAAACTTCTTCCTTCTAAAACACTGAAACCTGCTTATGGCATATTCAACATAAAACAGATTTGTCAGAAGAAAGAGCCTGCTCTTGAAAAGCCTGTTAAAGAGAACACAGTGAACAGTACAAATACTTGTTCAAACATCCTTGTTTTTAGTGCATGAAAGTAAAAAAAAAAAGTATTGTTATGAAATGAAATACAGTATTGTTCACATAGTTATAAAGTTATTAAATATCTCATGTAATCATCCAGTTTCTTATGAATAAAATAAAGTTTTTATATATCAATGTAAACACAAATGCAGCCCTCTAAAACATGTCAGTTAATGTAAAATGCATTCTGCACTTAATTGTTAGTAAGCTTTGGATGGTTACACGTGTTGTATATGAGATACACTACGTGTTGTTGGTTATGTGGTCCAGTTGTTGCAGATGCATGAGATGGATTAAGGCTTGGCTGTTGTCTTGCCTGGTTCCCTCCAGCCACCAAAAGCTTTCTCCAAGTAGAGGGCAGTGGCCAAAGAGAGACGGTCCTGTAATTTACCTGTCACAATCTGTACGCCCAGGGGCAAACCCTCTGCACTCAGCCCTAATGGACACTGGGTAACTGGTAGACCCAGGATATTAAAGATACCTGCAAAGAATACATCCGCTTAGAGCCTAGACCCCCTCCAGAAAGGTGGCCCATAAATGCCATGATACACCAAACCGACAGTCAGCTAATCACCTGTAAGCTCAGTTTTGGCAGTGTGTTCCGCACTGTCAACACTGTTGGACCCTGTTGGCAGCTTTTTTGCCGACTGAGCATGTTGAATCAGTGTCGGTGAAAAAAAGACTGCTTTGATTGGCTGTTCAGCTTAGTGAAAAAATGCACGAGATGATAACAAAAGTGAGGAAATCAAACAAGGAAGTCAAGAGTCCATACAGACATGGCTGTTCTAACTTTACATCATCTTACATCACCCGAGTATTAAAATATGCAAATATTTTCATAACGACATTTATGGAAGAAAAATAATGACAAATGTATTTGAAACAAAAAAAACATGTTTTTTTTTTTATATATTTTTGGTGTTTTGCCTTTATTGTGACAGGAAACTAAGCTGACAGGAAGCGAAGTGGGGGGTTGGGGGTCGAGAAAGGTCCACGATATGTTGGTGCGCTGCCCACGAGGCTATTGGCGGCGACACAAAAAAGCATGTAGAATTGAAATTAAATTAGTCCTTTGAGCAGCGGTTTCTTTATAATGGGTTATGAATAGGCTACATCAGCGTCGATTAACGTTATAATCTCTTTTATAATCAGCTTTTCTGCATATATACTGGCCCTGATAATCATAACATATACTTAAGGCTTGCTCCACTCCTGCAAATAAGTTTTTGTGAATGAATGACTTTGCTCTACCTGTTGCTTTGGTCTTTGTGAACATGTGCTTGGACCACCTGCTGGTGAGACAACTAACAGCAGATGCATCGGTACTCTTCTGCTATTCCTGCATTTCCTGAATGTGCAATGTTGAAATTTTCTGCAGAATTTGAACCACTGAATTTGTGGAAACAAATTTGTAAAAAATGCATTGAAATGCAAGCCCTGTTAATGCAATGGATTTTTTTTCAATTAGTGCAAATTAACATGCTTTTTAGTTTCAAATACATTTGTCATTATTTAACTTCCATAAACATGGGCGCCTGAATGAAGGAAGTGATCATCATTATTCATATTCAAAACAATAAGCAAGTGCAGCTTTGTTCACGGTTTGTAAATCCATGGTCCTAGTTTTGGTTTCTCATTTTGAATTATTAAAATAGATTACTGCCACCTACTGATGTTAGACTGTAATTTCCTCTCATGCAGATGCAGAACGTATCTACTAGTGGGCCAATGGCTGTAGTCTTTGCGGTGTGTTCAAGCACAACTTTTCCCAGACGCATGCGAGGTGAGGCCACAGTTGGCTTTTGATGTTGGTTTGGTGTGTCGTGGCCTGTAGAACATGAGTAGATCAAAACCAACAACACTTACCAGTGTAAGAGAAGTTGAAGGGCGTGAAAATTGGGTGGTGGTGTTTGGGGGCAATCTGTGGATGAGTGGGGTACAGCAGCACTCCGTCTGTTCCTAGTAACTCCTCCAACTCCTGCTGCAGACTCTCCTTCTGCTGTATAATGAATGGAGATGGGTGGGAACTCTGGAATAGCTCAACTAGAGCCAGACCTGAGAAAGAGAGACAGAAAGGAACACTATTATCATATGTATTCATCTTAAGATACACTAAATACTGTCAAAAACACAGGTCTTTGCAAAATCTGGATACTTTAGGGAACACTCAGCACAAGAAGACTTGCTAGTGCTGATCTCAGGCCAGTAAAGTTAATCAGAATTTGGAAGACATGGAGCAAAAGGAATTGAGAAATTCAATCAGTCCAAGTAGAGTTAAAAGTGCACAAGCTCATTTGCTTTGTCACAGACCTATTGCTGCTATAGTGTGAGAAGAAAATCCCAGAAACCACTTGAACAGCTCCCAGACTGGCCACACTTTCTTCCCGCCTTCACTCATTAGCTCCGCAAAGGTGGTGGGAGGCTGAGATGAAAAAAAAAAAAGACAAAACCATCGGATAAAAACTACGTTGACAACTAGAAAATCATTCATTTTATGCAGAATCCTAACATACAGTATAAAAATGAACATGCTTGTATTGTAAGAAAACATGTATATAAAAGGAAAACAGGCTCTGTTCTGGTTAAGCTCAGTTACTTAAACTTAAAGGTGCAATATGTAATATTTTTGCAGTAAAATATCCAAAATATCCACTAGGCCAGTGTTATATATTTTGTTCACTTGAGTACTTACAATATCCCAAATGTTTCCAACTATTTGTAAATCGTGATAAAATTGCAATTTTAACCAAGGCTTCGGGACGTGTGAGGAGTTGCCTGTCAATTGCGTCATACTCGCGTTATCCTCGGTTTCCTGTTTTATTTAGTGAAAACCATGGAAACACCAAAGACGCTTTAATATATTATGTTTTAATATATATATATATATATATATGTTTTAATAGACAAGGGAACAACTGTTTTGATATATTTATGGACAGAAAACTAATTATGGTTATATAGCTCAACAAGTTTAGTCTTATTGTTTAAATCTATTTTCTTGATTTATTTGCAAGTACCATGCTTTACTATGCCTCAGAGAAAAACACTATTTTGTGAAGTAGCTAACATAGCATAATCAGATGCAGCTTTATTTTTATTAACAGTAATACATAATTTTCTCCATCATACAATACGTTTTAAAATGACCTACATGCCTTTTATCAACACAAGCCATCCAGCATTTAATATGATATTCTAAAATCGATCTAGTTTACTGCAGTGTGTCTCAAACAAGTGTCTCACAGCAGCCGCCGAGTAAACGCATGGAGTAACGTTATAACATAATTTTCAACACACTCAAATGTATCTAATATGATAAACAGAGCTGCGTTATCTCATACTCATGACCGGAAAAGCGGTAGTTGGCGCCAGCGACTGCGGTATAATAAAAGTTCCACTGCTCGCGATGTGTGTTGCGCAATCGCTCCAGCGGCCTCGTTCAGCTCTCACAACACTCGGTCCTGCTCTGCTTCATACTACAGTAACGTTAATAATCGTGCATGCATGAACATGATTTCTTCCCGAGTCCTATCCCAATTCTTTTCCACTGGCCATTGAGGTGAAGACCAAGTTTGTCCCAAGTTTCCGTGCTCAAACTTGGCGTCATCAAGCTACGCCTTTGTTTTGAATAGGCCTCTAGCGACCTCTAGCAGACAGAAAATATTACATATTGCACCTTTAAGGATTAGTTCATCGTAAAATGAAAATTATGTCATCATTTACTCACCCTCACGTCATTCCATTCTGGTTTGGAACAATATGAGGGTGAGTAAAAATTTTCATTTTTGGGTGAACTATCCCTTTAATTATAACTTAATTATTTACAGAATTGCAAAAAACATCAAGAGGAAACTTAACTGAATGAAAACAAAGAGCTAAAGTTAGCTCAACAAGAGGTTGAAAGTTATCTTATGGTTGTCTTAGGGTTGTCTCACAACTTTATTTTGATATTTTGTCATCTTCTAAAATTGACTTCCATCTTTAAAATTTCAAGTTTAATATTTTATCCAATATAGCTGTACATTCATTTATTCAATATATTCAGTGTTATATACAATAAGGGAATGACATTTTTATGTACATCAAAATTATAATGACAAAAAACACACACCTTTCCATCCTTGCCAGGGGAAGCCATCATAGTTCCCCAGATCTGAAAGGAGTATTTGAGCTGTGGGATGAACAGCTCTTGGACATTAACCCCAAGGTCTGCCTCTAAACGTTTGACCACCTAAAAATAAAGCCCATTTTGAGATGAATATCAGTTTTACTGAAGCCCATCTACACGCACCTGCTTACCATCTTCTGTGCCTGAAGCAGCTGTGTGTCCACTGGAGAGACTAAATGAGAGCCCCCATTGTGGGGAACAGAGAAGAACCTCAGCTTTTTCAAATCTACTTCAGTAGAGAGAGACAGTCTAAAGAGAGTGAAACAGAGAGACATTTTCATTTGGGATGCATTCATAATAGGGATTGATTTAAACCACTGAAAATAATCAAGTTGAAAGAGTAAGATGAAAGCCACCCTATGAATATGCTGCAAGGAAAAATAATGAAACTATAATGCAAATACACAACCGTTCAAAAGTTTGGGGTCAGTAAGTTGTTTTTCTGGGAAGAAATTAAAGGTACACATACACAATGTAACTTTTGGCCCATAGAAGCCATTACTGTAGATAACCATTAATAGACTATAAACCATTAATAGATTAATAAATAGTAAATTCCAGCACAGAGCTACAACAACCATCATGAAATGACCCTTCACAATAGATAATGCTTTACACTGAACTCTGTTAGAGACCTACATATGGCAATTTATCTGTTCAATAAAATACCACTCTCACTTGTTGAGTAATAAAAATGCTATCTCCTGCTAAATCCCTGTTCTCGCCATCTCTGAAAAG
Organism: Chanodichthys erythropterus; assembly: GCF_024489055.1. NCBI lineage: Eukaryota > Metazoa > Chordata > Actinopteri > Cypriniformes > Xenocyprididae > Chanodichthys > Chanodichthys erythropterus. Next base: position 33,434,876 of record NC_090232.1, on the reverse strand, counting down.
CCAAGCCAATGTTGATTCTTGTTTTATTACGAGCTCACTCGCGTTCTCTTTTTGCCAGCAGACTCTCCTCTATTCTGTTTTTTTAAAACGGGTGATTCCCTGGAGGTTTAAGATTTAGCTGCTCTACGTCAAACTTTCTCTTGATGTGACAACTAACCTATTCCACTCAAAGGGTGCTTCTCATTTCTCATTTTTCTTTCCTCACCTCCTTTCCTCACGTCTCAGCTCCACCCCCGTAGGATGCAATGGAACGAAGCAAGGAAAGAAAATGAGGACGAAATAAATTCTTATTTGTATTTTGGAATATTAAACTGCAAAGGTAAAAAAATAAATTAAAATGATTGTGACAGATGTGAAGCGGAGGACAATTTCTACGTGCGCCAGGTTTTTCAACAAGAAAGACTTCTGCATAGGAAGTCTTCCTCGCTTATAGCTCCTCTAGAAGCTCTCGTTCCTTGCGGTGCAATTAGAGAATTGTAATGTCCTTCAAGATGGCAAACTTTGATCAGTTTCCAGGTCATAGGCTGGAGGATGGAGGTGCAATGAATCGAGAAAGTATCAATTTGAGTACAGAGAAGCACCCAAAGTAGCCGAAGCAACTTTTCTCTATTTACGGATATGATGAGACATGCACATGCAAGTGACATATATACGCAAATTCCTGCAAACCATCCCGGGAGATTTAAAATATAAAATATAAACACTTATAATAGGCTTACCATAGTGAATCAGGGTAAGACAAAAACATGTTTTAAAAGAAGGATTGATGATGTAGTATTGACTCATTCTTTCAATTTTGTTCATTTTAAACAAAGTTTTTTTTTTTTTTAAGTGACGGTGTACTTTTAATAATTGGGTAACATTTTACAATACATTTGTTAACATTAGTTGATGTATTAACTTACATGAACTAACTATGAGCAATTCATTTGTTACTGTATTTGTTACTCTTTGTTAACATTAGTTAATAAAACTACAGCTGTTCAGTTTGTTTGTTATTCACAGTGCATTTATGTCAACAAATACAACTATTGATTCAATAATGATTTAGTAAATGCTGAAATTAATTTTAACAAAGATTAATAAATACTGTAGAAGTGCAGTTCATTATTAGTTTGCGTTAACTAATGTAGTTATCTAATGTAAACTAATGAATCTTATTGTAAAATGTTACCAATAATTTTAATCAGCAAAGATGAAAATTGGTCAATCATGATAAATTTATAAATAACGACAGTAAAGTAATTCAAAAGATTTCTATTTCAAATAAATGCTGTTTTTTTTAAACTTTCTATTCATCAAAGAATCCTGGAAAAATGTATCAGTTTCCACAAAAATATTAAGCAGCAAAACTGTTTTCAACATTGACAATAATAAGAAATCAGCATATTAGAATGATATCTGAAGGATCATGTGACACTGAAGACTGGAGTAATGATGCTGAAAATCCAGCCTTGCCATCACAGGAATAAATTACATTTTAACATTTATTAAATAGAAAATTTAAAGAAATATTTTGCAATATTATTGTATTTTTATCAAATAAATGCAGCCTTGTTGAGCATAAAAAACTTCTTTCAAAAAGATTTAAAAATTTTACAAACCCCAATCTTAATAAGTTAATATTTGCTCACAGTGTTGCTGTGAAGACTATATCTATCTAATTATTTTGCAAATATCATTATATTACTTGTTTGCATTGGGTCCTCCCATGATGCTTAACATGGGAATCAGGTCTTCTGCATAGCGGCACATAGGTCCTGTACACAGAAATCCCATCTGCAGTCCCGAGGCGGGAGGATACTGTCCATCATTACTTACGATACCTGTATGTACAGAAAAAAACAAAATGTAGTTTGCGTTCCTAATGACATCAACCAACATTACTGTCATGACAAAGTTAAGTATATATACAGCAGAAACCACATACACCCTCTATAGACTGTCACTATTATTCTACCAACACACGCACACAACTGCACGCAGTCTTCTTACCTAATGATGGCTTGTGTCCAAAGATGCCATTGAAAAAGCAGGGAATACGGATACTACCCCCGATATCTGACCCAATTCCAATCACAGAGGCACCAGCACCCAATATACTGCCCTCACCTCCTGCAAAAGACAGTATTAACTACAATTATTATTATTTTTAATGTTGCCAGTCATCTTGGACTTATACTGACACCTAGTGGAGAGGATGCAACCTAATGCAAAAGCAATAGTTCTCAGTTACAGATGCTCTTTGTAAAAATGCACTATTCACAGTCAGCCATTATTATTTATTATATGTGAGCAAAAATGTCAGATAATAAGGGGGTTACAGAGATACAGTGTGTATTGTTTTGCTGGTCATGTGATCTCAACATGGCAGCCACCATGAGGTGACCAGTTTAAAGGGATAGTTCACCCAAAAATGAAAATGTAATGCTTATCTGCTTACGCCCAGGGCATCCAAGATGTAGGTGACTTTGTTTCTTCAGTAAAACACAAATGACCGTTGCCGTCTGTCAGTCGTATAATGCATGTCTATTGGACCTCCATCTATAAGAGTCAAAAAAACATGCTCAGACAAATCCAAATGAAACCCTGCGGCTCATGACGAAACATTGATGTCCTAAGACACGAAACGATCGGTTTGTGCGAGAAACCGAACAGTATTTATATAATTTTTTACCTCTAATACACCACTCTGTCCAACTACCCGTGAGCATCCGGTTGGTGAGGTCTGAAAGCACACTCTGATGCCGGAAGTGATCTCTCGTGTGTATATGTCAATGAGTGCGAGCGATCACTTCTGGTGTCAGAGTACATTCAGACCTCACACACCGGATGCTGAACGCACTTGGACATAGTGGTGTATTAGAGGTAAAAAATTATATAAATACTGTTCGGTTTCTCGCACAAACCAATCGTTTCGTGTCTTAGGACATCAATGTGCCGTCACGAGCCACAGGGTTTAATTTGGATTTGTCTGTCGTGTTTTTTTGACTCTTATAGATAGAGTTCCCATTGACATGCATTATACGACTGACAGAACGCAACGGTTGGAGTTAAAAATCATCATTTGTGTTCTACTGAAGAAAGAAACACCTACATCTCAGGTCACCTACATCTTGGATGCCCTGGGGGTAAGCAGATAAACATCATATTTTTATTTTTGGGTGAACTATCCCTTTAATGGCTTTAAAGGGTTAGTTCACACAGAAATTAAATTTCTGTCATTAATTACTCACCCTCATGTCGTTCCAAACCCGTAAGATCTTTGTTCTTCAGAACACAAATTAAGATATTTTTGATGAAATCCTAGAAGTTTTTATCCCCCATAGGAAGCAATATAATTACCACATTCAAGGTCCAGAAAAGTAGTAAAGACATTGTTAAAATAGTCAATGTGACTGCAGTGGTTCAACCTTATGTTATGAAGCAACGAGAATACTTTTTCTGTCTTTACAATGTAAACAGCATAGGTGACTGACAGGGGAGAGAGACAAAATTGTTGAATAAAGTTGTTATTTTTGCACACAAAAAGTATTCTTGCATCATAACATTAAGGTTGAACCACTGTACTATTTTAACGATGTCTTTACTACTTTTCTGGACCTTGAATATGGTAATTATGTTGCTTTCTATGGGGGATAAAAAAATATATCAGCTTTCAACAAAAATATCTTAATTTGTGTTCCGAAGATGAACAAAGGTCTTACGGATGTGGAACGACATAAGGGTGAGTAATTAATGACAGAAATTGCATTTTTATGTGAACTAACCCTTTAAAGCCATTAAAGCTTTATTAGGCAACAAATATAACTGGATTCTTTATCTTGTGTGAGTGTGCATCATTAACTGAAATAATATTTTTTTGTAAAGCTGCTTTGAAACAATAGGTATTGTGAAAAGTGATATACAAATAAACTTGAATTAAATATACATATTTTGTTAAAAAAAACTATTAATTTCTTCAGGGGTAAAGAGTTTTTAGTGATGGAAATTGTAATTAAATAACTTTCTTTTTTTATTTAGCTTAAGTTTAATCAAAAATGACAGAGAGCACCTTTAAACAGTAAAAACAGTGCATAAAATTGAACATTGTATAGTATTTATAAAATAAGAGTGAGTGCAGGTTGGATTTTTCTGTCAGTTTTACTATGATTAAAGTGATCAGGATGTGTATACGTGTATAAAAATGACCTGAGCTGCCGCCTGCAATTCTCTCAAAGTCATAGGGGTTGTTAGTGATGCCATAGAGGTGGTTGTGGGACTCTAGCCACATACAGAGCTCACTGCAGTTAGTTACACCCAGTGGAATCGCTCCCGCCCTCTTCAACAGTGCAACAGATGGGGCATCTACCCCTGAAACCAGATCCCGTCTGCTCAACAGCCCTGTCGAGTTAGGCATGCCTGTTAGGAAGAAAACAGAAAGTGTCATCCTACAGATATATTCCATTTTGAAATGAAGAGTTTGTCAAAAATAAAATACCTTGCAGAGCAAAGGCCTCTTTAACACTGATGGGTACTCCAAGCAGAGGTAGCCTGTCCTCTAACACATCCTCTCCTCCCGTCTCCTCCTCTATTAGTTTGTCTACCTGTGCGGCTTCCTGAAGCGCTGCTGAAAACCTGAGGAAAAGAGAATGTGTGTTCAGAGTCAGAATGAAATGTAGGTTGATTTTACCCTTGAACTCACTCACCTGTCCTTCACCATGGCATTGATAAGTGGGTTGACTTCCTGGATGCGGTCAACGTAGGCCTGGACCACTTCAACACTTGTTACCTGGAGATATTTGAAGGAAATCAATATGTGTTTGGAAGACAAACATACAGTAGAAAGATGCAGATTCAAAGCTTAGGTCAGATCTATTTATTGCGAATATAAATCATGTAGCTCTGTCTGTTCTGTTTCTGTCTCAATCTGTCTGTTCTCCCAAAAAAGAAATAAACATATGACAGACATACTGTATTAGTAACACATATGGTAACAACAGTCTGGGGTCATTTAGGTTTTTTTTTTGAAGAATATTAAAGATTTCTCAAATGTCCTGGAAAAAAATTAAATCATATCCTTCCCTTTGATGCTATGATGGTTAGGCTGTTTTGATATTGTGTGCAAATATGATGTGTGATGGTAATAACATGTCACTTTTGGAGAAAAATTTAGGTAAGTGTTGAAAAAGCCTATTATAATATTTTTTTCCCCTGTTTATTAAATATATACAAGTCACAATCTTAGATTTTAAAACTATTATACATCTATACTTTAATACGGGAATTATTTGTTTTTTATACAAGTCTTTCTTTTAAAAGGGGGGAACTGAAAATAAAATTTGATTTTAAGACAAAATAACTGGCCTGATACACACCTATAGAAGACTTTTAATATAGTGAAGGGGGGATGCTACAGGCAAAAACACTGTCAATTTTGAGATTTTGTACTTTTTGGCTTTTCATAAAGTGTTTTTTCAGACTGGTGGAAAGAAAACATCCAAAATACACTTTTAAGTGTATATTTTATAGCACTTTATCTATTTGCATCTATAGATTTCAGTTGCAGTAAATATCTTTAAAGGCCATTTTCTCAAAATTAGTTTTTTTCTCCTGCTCTGAGTCAGAAAGCTCAATTTTTAGCAGAACTTATAAACACCAAACAGTTTTATTCCTATCTATATTCTGAAGGTTTTTACAGAGGGATTTGTAGATATATAATTTGCCTGATTTTATACAACATTTTATTCCTAAAAAATGGTGAAAATATTTTTTTTTTCTGGCTGTTGATAGTATTTTCTGATTTATGGAGTGATAAGAAGAGATATCCAAAATTCCCTCTGTAAAAACCTTTGAATTTAATATGTCCCAAAAAAAAAAGAGAATTTTGAACCTGACATCATCCAATATTCAGATTTTTGTTCTAGAAATGTATGCAAATGAGTGCATATTTAATTAGATAATGCCTCGTTTGCATATTTAAACATAACATTTTAGAAAACTTGTAATACAAAAAATGTTTGCTATTTTTAATGTAATCAATCAGCTGGGGAAGTATGGTGATATCTATTAGTTAATTTTTTTTACTCTATTCACCAGGGGTGTCTCGCCTTAAGCCCTAAACAACATAGCTATTGATTTCATAACTGCTGCTGACCTTTGAACAGCCTTGAAAACTCGTGAATTCCTCTAAATACGTGTAAATACGGTCCCACTCTGATCACTTACATTAATACAGAGAGCTGAACTATGATCAGAAGAGAAACTGTGATGTTAAAAAGGCTCTGTGGTAAAATAAATAAAATGCAATAAATAAAAGAAACTACTACAACTCCCAGCATTCATTGCAATTCACCTCGTCGCATCTCTTCTTCCTGAGTGGTGTGAAATATGGATCTTTACCGTAGCGTCATTCAAAGTGTAACCAACATGTCATTACGGTCATGCTTTTCATTATAATGATCAAGATCTAGAGCATATGGAGTTTTTTATTTACATCTTACTTCCTTTCGACGAATCTTTCGAGCAAGCTGCATCGCTGAGAGCAGCAGAAGTGGGTTATTGATGGGTGGGAGTCGCGAAACTCCATGCCGTTGTAGAGGTGCAAATAACTTAAAAACGGCGAATAACATCCACATAACAGCTCGAAGCAGCCGGCTTAAGAACCGCTCGAACCGGGTCAAAGCCATCGTCAATGAGCAGCAATGACACCAGTACGCAGCTTTGTTTCAAAGTGAAACAGGAATTGGCTCTTTACTGCCCTCTGCATGCAGAGTGGTGTTACTGAATCCTTGCAGATGGATACATGGTGACTAATGTTACAAAGTCATACACAGTCAGAAGTTTGGACACACTTCACACATTTTATGGTTATGTCTGAATTGTATTGTATTGTATATTATATTGTATTGTGGTGACCAAATGTTTCCTGGGTTTGGGAGCCTTGCAAGATGCATGGAGAGGCCACCCATGCCATGTCAGCCTGCCAGACGTTAAGCTGAGGGATAGGAGAGGTCAAAACAGGAAATTCTGGGCCAGCCAGTGCAGAAACTTCTGGCTGTGGCAGGAACGGCTTTCACGTGAACCTCTGTGGCAATCATGAAATAAACTTCTTGGACCATTTTGACACTGTCCCTTAGCAAGTAATACCACCAGACACTAAGCTGTCTGAAGAAAGAACAGGGAAACTCTGTGGCTTAAACCATGAATGGAGAGAGATTTTCTCCAAGCCAACCCAGAGGGAGAAATTTGGATTATAACTTTGAACTTCCCTGCTGAAAATTACAGCATAAACAAGCATGAATTCCATGTTGGTCCCATAATTGTTAGAGCTGATATAGTGCTGGTCTAGCTGGTACAGCAGTCTTTTTGTTGTGATGAACAAAAATCCATGTTGCACTCAGGAGGAAGTACACTACTTTGCCTGCAGGGAAGAGATTTTGTCAAAAGGTTCAGTTTTTATTTATTTATTTATTTATTTTTAACTTTTTTATGTGAATGTTAAGGGAACATTCCATTTTATAATTTTGCAAACATTATGGGAATGGTACCCTTGAAGGTTCTCTGAACATTCTAAAACAATGAATAAATAAACATTTCATGAATGATGCTAAAAAACATTTTTGTGCTAACATTTTGAGAACATTATTAAGGCTTGCACTGTAAGTTTCAGACTCAGCCACAACATCAGCGCCAGACCCTACTACTCCCACCACTCATTCAAACTCACCCGAATACGCTACTTATGCTCATTAGGACTCTGTTATATAGGCCAATCCCAATTCTCTTTTATACCCCTTCGCCTACCCCTTCGGCCTTCCCCTTGCCCCTTCAAACAGAGTGGCAAGGTGTAGGGGTGAAAATATTCCCCTAAGAAATGGGACACCACTACTACACATTCTACATGTCATTATAATTTTTTTATTAGTGTCCTGTAAGTGCACATATCAGCAGAAATCAGGTGCAAGCAAACTTAAAAGATTACTCACTCCCTATGTTTTATGCTATATTTTGGACAGCGCTCAGTTTCAGTTCGAAAACGTATATGATGATACGGTATGAGCCTTCAGTTTCTCAAGACGATAGAGAATGATACAGAATGTACAAGACTGGTGGAGCCGCTCTTCCATCTGGCCAAGTTTCATTCCGAGCCGGCCGGTACGAATATGGTTTCATTTTCTACTCTGGTGCTGTGGTAATGGAGCTCTTTGTAATCAGTTGTTGCCTTGGTAATGCAAGTTTACAGACGATACAGTATCTAAATTGTGAATGCGGTATGAAGGATGACAGATGACAGATATTTCTTTTAAAGGTGCCCTAGAACCAATTTTACAAGATGTAATATAAGTCTAAGGTGTCCCCTGAATGTGTCTGTGAAGTTTCAGCTCAAAATACCCCATAGATTTTTTTTAATTATTTTTTTTAACTGCCTATTTTGGGGCATCATTAACTATGCACCGATTCAGCGCACGGCCCCTTTAAATCGACTTCAACTATGCCAAGGTAAATTAAATTTTTGATTCTAGGGCACCTTTAACTGTATTATTCAGTTGTGTTCACGTCATTCAAATAGCCCTTTTTGCAAGCTACTTAGAAACTGGCAGCCAGGTAACACACACGTGATTGATCCTGTGTGGAAATATCACTACACACATTCTAGCAACACAGTAGTCGGTGTATGCAGGGGAATTTCTCATACCCCTTCGAAGTGTGGTCCCAAAAAAATCTTCATTTGAATGGCTATCTGGCCCTTCCCCTTACTCCTACCACTCCAGCCAAAAGACAATTGAGACACCCCTACCCCTTCACGTGAACTCGGAAAACGAAGGGGTAGGGGAAAGGGAAGGGGTAAGGGGTAGAATTGGGATTGGGACCAGTCTCCACACATTCTTGCCTGGTTTCATCACTTGCTACCATGTGCATGGACTTACCTGACCACTTACCTGCCTAGTGGATTCCTATGGGTCATTGTCACCCTCTTCTTCCTTGTATCAACCAACATAACTTCATACCTGCAAAGTAAAAAGAGACATTCTATCAATATTTAAATGACAACTCAAGTGACTTTCACAATGCTGTTGATTTCTCTGATTCATTCCTTGTTGACACAATAAAGAACAGTAACTTTGTAAATCTGCCATCTCCTCATCTGTTTATGACACAAGACCAGACCTAATACTACAAGATGGAATCAGGACTGTCTTACCAGTCAACAATCAATCCCTTTCCCGGTCCATTAGTCCAGTCACTCCATCAGTCACTACATCCACAGTCAAAGCATTGAACATTCATTTCATTCTAGGGAAACCTAGAAACTACTACCATCGAAAGTCCCACTCCTACAACTCAAGTGGAGATCTCCAGTGAGTTCTGGGCACTCTGGGATGTATTCAGCATACAACTGGCTACAAAGTTACCACCTCATCGGCCATGGGACTGTGCCATCAAGCTACTGCCTAGAGCCACATTGTCCAAAGATAAAATCTACCCACTACTGATCCTGAAGAAGAAGGCCATGTAGGAGTACATCGAGGAAGCTCTCAAACAAGGATTCATCCGTCCATCTACCTCCCCTGCCGCTTCCAGCTTTTTCTTTGTGGCTAAGAAGGATGAAGGCTTGAGGACCTGCATTGATTACCTTACTCTCAATGAACAAACTATATACCATCATCCTCATGGTCCCTGCTGCTTTGGAACAACTGAGGGGAGCACATATATTCATCAGGCTGGACCTGCATAGCACATAAAACCTCATCCGGATATGGAAGGGTGATGAATGGAAGACCGATTTGTAACACCATCAGGCCACTATGAATATCTGGTCATGCCGTACGGGCTGTCTAACTCACATTCTGTATTTCAGGGATTTATGAATGAGGTGTTCCAGGAGAACCGCCATCAATTTGTCATCAAGTATATCAACGACTCCTGATCCACACCTGGAACCAGGCTGAACATCACCAACATATTATGCAGGTCCTGCAAAATCTATGAGAACACCAGCTTCAGAGTTTATTCTCAGGCTACCATCCACAATACAATGGGCAGACAGAAATGAAGATCCAAGAAATCGGATGTTACCTGCAGCCATACTGCCACAACCACCAACACAGTTGGAACTGCTACCTTCCCTGGGCAGAGTATGCTCAGAATTCTCTTCATCAGAACTCTACTGGATTAACACCTTTACAATGCATACTTGGTTTCCAACCGCCCCTGTTCCCTGGTCAGGTGAGCCATCGGAAGTTCCAGCTGTGAAACACTGGTTCCAAGAGAGCGAGAGGGTCTGGGAATCAGCTCAATTCTATCTGCAGAGGGCAGTAAGGAGGCATAAGAGCCAGGCCAACCTAAAAATCTGTGACTCCCATCTACCACCCAGGGCAGAAGGTCTGACTCTACTCAGGGACCATCCACATCTGACTGCCCTGTCATAAGCTGAGTACCCGTTACATCAGTCTGTTCACCATTCGTTTAAACTTACCTTCCATTTTTTAAATTTCACCAACCTTTGATGATTCTCTTGTCTCTTCTCCCACAGGGTCTGTCGCAGCACACATACCTCCTCCTCCAGTGGAATCAAAAGAGGGGTTCATCTACAATGTCTGTGACATATTGGACTCCCGATGACTGGGCGGTCATCTCGAATACCTCGCCGTCTGGGAGGGATACGGTCCCGAAGAAAGACCTTGGATACCACGAGATGACATACTCTGTTATATACTCACAGTCTTCACACATCCTTTTCTGGTTTCATCGCTCACTACCGTGTGCATGGACTTACCTGACTGCTTACCTAGTGGATTCCTACCAGTCATTGTCATCCTCATCTTCCTTGAATCAACCAGAATAACTTCATACCTGCAAACGACAAAGCGACATTTTATCAATAGATAAGTGATGACTCAATGACTTTCACAATACTGTTGACTTCCCTGATTCTTTCCTTGTTGACAACGCTATACAATAAAGAACCTGTCGCCTAACTGAATCTGCCATCTCCTCATCTGTTTATGACAGTAAGTGACATGAACAAAACATAATTAAATTGTTAATCTATTTTTTGTATGATATAATCATCAGCACAAAATTCATGGTTGTGACCAGCCTAGTCATTTCTGACTGAAACAATAGCCTACAAGTGTGACTTTTTTTTTTACACATTATAGCCAATAGCCTACAGAATTTATCTACGAGTAAAATTTGTTCTAATAATACAAAGTAATTCCAAGACCAAGTCTGCATTTGAAAAAAGAGACTTTGGAAGAGAAGTCCACATTTCACTTTGTTGAATCCTATTGATGAATTATGGGTGATTCAGGCTTTTGATCACCTGAAAGTGAAAGTTTATGCAAGTAAACTGAATATATTTTATTTGAGAAAATTCCAGATTAATAATTTTGTTTTGTTTTAATATACTCACTTATTAAATTTAGTTCGATTTCTAATTAAAAAAATTATGTTTATAGGCCTATATTTTATAAATATAGTCTATTATTAGCTACTATACATAATATTTCAGTTTAAATGTATAAATATAGCCTATTATTAGCTACTATACATAATATTTCAGTTTAAATGTATGTACAAATTCATTGTGATGTACATTTTATAAATATATAACGACGCTGAAGACTGAACAACGCAATAATTAGTAGGCCTAAATCATTTTGGACCCATCATTTAGTCTGATTTAAGATGGTATTAATGGCTTCGGATGAGAGGAGTTCACCATAATGTCAGAGGAAGCATAGGAATAATTGCACAACAGTGACCAAATTGATATGATGCAATAGTTTTATTTTAAATAAAGGGTCAATGGCCTTTTTACGTAATGCTGACTCACGACGATGATATCATCCGCATGTTATGAACGTTGCATTGTGACATGAAATGTAAAGTGTGACATCATAGTTCAGCAACTCCAGAGCACTGGTCGCTCATTGGCTCGAATGCTTGATTGATGTTTAACGCGGCCAATCAGAAGCCCAAATACGAAAGCTCATATCACGATTAAAAGCAAATGTAAAAAACTTATTCTTGCTGTGCAAATTTTGGCTAAAATTCATATTGCGCCGCTTTCAAACTCATTTAAGCAAAGATTTTCATGATTCGCAGCCTGTGGCGTCGCATTGTTTTGTGGACACTGTCATTCTCCTGAAAGTACCTAAATAGTGCAGAATCACACCGGCATACGTTGGAGCTTTTACTGCGCATGCTCGACGCGCAATGTCCAGCCTTGCCAAGACCTGCCCCTATTCTTCACCAATGAACGGAACGGGAAAATTTACAAGCGGTGTAAGCGTTACACTATGGCCGAGACGGACAGTGACAGCTTGCGAACGAGATGTTGACAAAACATTGAAGATCTGCTAAATGCAACCTTGGTCCTCAAACGAGAAAGTGTTTTCTTCGATCTGCTGAAATCAGGTAACGTTATGTGCCATAATGCTCGGTGGCAGCCGCATGGGCCCGGCTACGTGCATGCCGTCCTTGGTTGCATGTGCATACTTAAAAGATGCTTTTATTATAAATTCGCATGTCTAATAGAAAATAATATTAGGTCTGCAAAACGGTAGTCGCTATAAAAATCGTTAAAGGCGAAACATAAATTGCATTCAGAGCAAGCCCTGACAGCGGTCATGTCAGAAACAATCCGCAATGGATCCTCTGTAGCCAGACTTGACAGATGGTGCGGACACACCGCATTTCTTGCTGCCATTGGAATTATTTTGCTGTATTATTTAAAGAGCTTGAAATAAGATTTGTTCATACTGCTGGAATGATTTTACTCGTTCTTGCTGTCGTCATTTATTGGGCTTCATTTGATATATCAGCTCATGTCTATTTAAAAAAATGAGCAATGAGACTTATTTTTAAACCTTTTTTTGCAGGTGTTGTAAAAACCGGTGGGAGTGAAGCTACTGGCAGGCTGGCGACAGATATTGGGGAGGACAGATCTGCTTGTGAACTGTGAGCGATAACGCGCGACCTGTCTGGAGTAAAGACTGATTTAACGACCGGAATATAGGAATATGAAACATGGCAACCGCATCATTCGCGAAACAGCCCGAGCTCACTCTTCATCATGTGCACTTATTTGCCCTTTTTGGAGAATATTTAATCCAGTAATTTTATGTGGTACACAGGATTGTACACCATTTACTAGTATTGAGCTGTTTTTGTAAGTGATTATTTGTAGTGCATCATCTCACTCGGGATATGGATATTTGGACTTGGCTGCGCTGAAGGGACCCGCTGCCTGCCTGTCCATCATAATAATGGATCAAGATGATAACCAAGAACCTTTGCATGCCCTTTACGGGCCTAACCGGATGCGGCCGTCATCGTACCGGGCACTGCGAAGTGCTGTGTCCAGTCTGGCACGAATCGATGATTTTTTCTGTGAAAAAATCGGTTCTGGGTTCTTCTCAGAAGTGTTTAAGGTAATCTTTCCTCTTTTTTACACTGTAAAAATTATTTTTATGATTTGTTATAACATTTTTTTTTTCTTTTCTCAAATCAACTTAATTAATGTGGTTCAGAAAACATAATATTTTGAGTTTCTGTTGATTAAACTAATCGCCTTCATTGTATTAACTAAAATTTTTAATTTCAATGAATTTTAAAGTGTTAGTTCACCCAAAAATGAAATTTCAGTCATTAATTGCTCATGCCGTTCCACACCTGTAAGACCTTCTTTAATCTTCAGAACACAAATTAAGATATTTTAGTTGAAATCCGATGGCTCCGTGAGGCCTCCATAGGGAGCAATGAAACTTCCTCTCTTAAGATCCATAAAGGTACTAAAAACATATTTAAATCGGTTCATGTGAGTACAGTGGTTCAATATCAATATTATAAAGCGACGAGAATATTTTTGGAGCGCCAAAAAAACAAAATAATGACTTATTTAGTGATGGCCGATTTCAAAACACTGCTTCAGGAAGATTCGGAGCACAAATGAATCAGTGTATCGAATCTGCTGTTCGGAGCGCCAAAGTCATGTGATTTCAGCCGTTGGCAGTTTGACACGCGATCCGAATCATGATTCGATACACTGATTCATTTGTGCTCCGATGCTTCATGAAGCAGTGTTTTGAAATCGGCCATCACTAAATAAGTCATTATTTTGGTATTTTAGCGCTCCAAAAATATTCTCATCGCTTTATAATATTAATATTGAACCACTGTACTCACATGAACCATCGGATTTCAACTAAAATATCTTAATTTGTGTGAAGATGAACAAAGGTCTTACGGTGTGGAACGGCATGAGGGCGAGTAATAAATGACATAATTTTCATTTTTGGGTGAACTAACGCTTTAAGGCAACCAAGGTAACTTACTTTTTTAAATTAACCAACAGTCCACACACTACTATCCACTTTCGTAGGTTTATTGAAGTGGTCGTGCTTTGCCTGATAGAAGGTTGCTCCTTTTGATTAGTTGCAATTTAAACGACTTTAAGTTTGGGATGAAAGCAGAGGAGTTTGCATGATTTGAACAACCCATGGATACTATAAATAATTATGATCAACAAAGTTCAGGAGGCTATAGCTGAATCAACTAAAAATGGCATTGACTGTATAATTTTTAAACGGATATTCACTTATCAACTTAAACATTTTTAATGTTTTATTATTATTATTATTTTATGTCTACCAGTAAATGACACTATTTGGTGGGTCTCTAATAGCAGCCAACAGTGGTAATCACGGTAAAGTTATTTAATGTGTTGTTTGATAATTTCTTAACCTTTTAAAATAGAAGTGAGAAATAATATTAAATGTATTAAACAATAATGATTGTTATTATTGATAATCATTATGGTTTTATTAACAGTAGCAATAATATTAATAATAATTCATAATTAATTTTACGTTTTTATGTTTTAGCATCATGATTATTTCAATATCGTGCCAAAAAGGCCTGTGCAATTAAAGGATTAGTTCACTTTCAAATGAAAATTAGCCCAAGCTTTACTCACCCTCAAGCCATCCGAGGTGTATTTGACTTTCTTCTTTCTGATGAACACAATCAGAGTTATATTAATAAATATGCTGATGCATTCAAGCTTTATAATGGCAGTGAACAGGGGTCATGAGTATGAGCTGAAGAAAGTGCATCCATCCATCATAAACGTACTCCACACAGCTCCACAGGGTTAATAAAGGTCTTATGAAGCGAAGCGATGCGTTTGTGTAAAAAAACATATCAAGCTTCCGCCAGACCGCCTTCCGTATTCAACATACGAAGAAAGTGTAAAACTCTTACAGTTCAAAAAGCTTACGCTACGTCCTACGGCTTCCTTATTCGACTTACAGAACTGACATGATGCCATTTTACACTTTCTCCGTACGTTGAATACGGAAGGCGGTCTGGCGGAAGCTAGATATTTTACTTTATAACTTGTTAAATATGGATATTTTTTTACACAAACACATCACTTTGCTTCAGTAGGCATTTATTAACCCCCCGGAGCCGCGTGGAGTATGTTTATAATGGATGGATGCACTTTCTTGAGCTTATACTCGTTGGTCCCGCTCACTGCCATTATAAAGCTTGGATGCGTCAGGATATTTCTTAAAATATCTCAGATTGTGTTCATCATTAAGAAGAAAGTCATGTACACCTAGGATGGCTTGAGTAAAGCTTGGAGTAATTTTTATTTGAAAATGAACTAATCCTTTAAAAAAAACATATATAGATCCTAAAGTCTCATGAACTACAGAGTGTAATAGCTTTAGATATCACTGCCTCTCAATCATCTTGTGTTGTATATAATAGCACAGTGTCCATACATGTCCAAGAGCAACAGTGTCTGTGATTAATGATAAGACAGGTCGGTTCCACTCGACAGCATAATCAGATTACCAACCTGCCCTAATCTGTCTGCTTCATCACAGAGGGGTATGCGTGTGTTTGTTGGCCTATGTTTGCGTCGACTGTTTCAAGTCAAAAATACTCCTTTCATCCAAAGTTTTTACCTCTTTCAACAGTTGGTAGCTCAGATTTTCTTCTTTAAAAGCAGATAATGAAAAAATATTCTGGGTTATTTGTTTAAAACATAATTTTGATGTAAGTGAAACCTGACCACAACTGACTCTCATGAAGTTCAAACCATCCCAAATTTAATAATTAACAAAAACAGTAAGACACTCGTTTTATACTTTTTAAGAATATTATACTTTTACTGCTATTTAGTACTTGTTGTTTATTCTTAATTAGTGGTTAGTTACATCAGTATTACAGATATTATTTTTTGCAGTAGTAAAGCTATGTGAGCATGACTAATAGCCCTAACTCATGAGGTCTGAAAATATGTGACGCATGACTTTTATTGCTCTCTATAAATAAAGAAAAACAGCTGTTTGGCACAGATTCTGCAGAAAGCTGTGCATCTAACTTTTAAGAAATTTACTGTTTCATGAAAGTGGTTTGTGCCAAACTGTCATTGGTCTTTTTTCCTTTTTCGAAGTCAGCATTTATTAAAACATTTTTGGAATAAAATGGTATAATAAAAGAATTACGTCTGACTGACAAATGAATCTTTGTTAAGGGACAGAGTATGAAATATGAATTATTGTTGTAGTTATAAATCAAAGTCAGTCCGATATCTGATTTATACACGTGGGATGATGAATGCTGTGGTGTTTGGTGAAGGATCATGTGTGGGAGTGGGTGAAGCCCTTGTTTAGTTTTGCGTGTGACGTTGTATCCTGGAATCCAGCTGGTTAGATGGGATGACTGGAAATCCAGAAAGCCTATTAGTGCCTAATGACTATTAATACTCAGCATACTGCACTGGATCTCTGTCTTACTCTCTCACACTAATACGAACCAAAAAGCCATATTTAATTCAGACGAAAAGTTTGGTTTGAAGATGAAAAATAGTATATAAAACATTGTTTATGTGTGTGTATTCTGCAGGTGCAGCACAGGATCACAGGCCAGGTGATGGCTCTGAAGATGAACACAATGGCCAGTAACAAAGCTAACATGCTGAGAGAGGTGCAACTAATGAACCGCCTTTGCCACCCCAACATCCTCAGGTGTGGCACTCACCATTTTTTCCTCTTTTTTTTTTTTTTTTTTTAAAACAAAAATTAGGGAGTACTTCTCTCTGCATGCATGGAATGCTTTAAATCATGGAGGAATTATCCAAGGTTAAGATGCATATTCACAAAAGGAATGCAAACAATGAAAATAAATATAATAATAATAATAATAATTTCAATACTCACCTTGATGTCTTTCTTAGGTTTTTGGGTGTATGTGTTCATGAAGGACAGCTTCATGCTCTTACAGAGGTAAGACATTGCACAGAAATCCAGACTACAAGAGTTAATCCTGGTTGATGTGATAATAACTGTAGTGTGACTACATTTACAGTTCATAAATGGGGGCAACCTGGAGCAGCTGCTGGACAGTGACATATATCTTTCATGGACTGTGAGGATAGGTCTGTCTCTGGACATCGCAAGAGGGCTGCAATATCTGCACAGCAAGGGCATTTTCCACCGAGATCTTACGTCTAAGGTACAGACATTGAATTTCAATTCACTTATTTATTCTACCAGCACTAGGGTTGCCAATTTAAGCAAAGGAAAACAAGGGACAATCTTGGGTCTTTATAGGAAAATATTGGACAATATAAAGGACACTCAAAATATTTGTACTGTACCATGTAGTGTATGTCATTTCAGGCCCTGTTTACACCTGGTATTAAGATGCGTTTTAGTTGATCGGCTCACAAGTTAACAATGCTCGATACTAGGGCTGGGAAGGTTAAATTAACTTATTTATATACAAACACTTAAATTACACTCAATGATGTTTTTATTATAAATAAAGTTTAGAATTACATTATCATATTTCTACTCCAAAATGTTTTGCTTTTGAAATATAAACATTTACATAGTGGCTGTCATAACTTATTTATTCAAACATGCATTAAATATTTAAGAACATTAAAAATTATAATGAATATGGGATTGTCCACTTTCTACCACTTTCAGAGGTAGTCGAAAATGCATTCGACCGGATTGCTTTCATAGTGAAAATGCTCATGTGGTCGAATGCATTCAAACAGAGCAAAAGACCACCTACTCTCCGCCTACTAACCTAATGTGTAAACATTATGGAAAGTGCGCTAGCTAGACAGGATTTAAACTTTGTCAGCTGAATACACAAGTTTAGTTTGAAGACGAAAAATGTACCAAGCACAATGTTCTCTCACCATTCCTTATTTCTAACACGCACTCACCGCGTTCAGCCGTCTTGTGGCTGTCATAAAAGAAATGAAAGCTGTGTTTCCTTCACAGTACCGCAGTTCCCTATACGCAGAGTACGCATTTTGCGTAGGGCACCAACTCCCAGGGGGGCACCACCTTTGCTCAAAAAAAAATGTAACTAATATTCTGTAGGCAATTTTTTAGTAATATTTACTTAAAAATAAATGTAAACAGAAACATATTAAAAATAATTATTGAGAATGCAGTAACTTAAGCACACACAATTCCCGCTTCGCCCCGCCCCCACCTCATACAACAGCAGTTTGGCGCTGAGAAGTGAAAAAGAAAAGAAAACAAGATTAATCACGTGCATCATTTTTAGGTATGTTCACAAACATGTGGAACTTTATTTTTTTTGACTATTGTAGTTAATGGGTGAGATTAATTAAAGTATTTAACGACGTTAAGGATTTGACCACCACCAACGCATCTGCCTGATTTGATACTAATGCATTTTTTTCATAGCTATAATTTCAATATTTTAATGTGCTAGGCGTTGGATTTTGAACCATGGTAAAGATATTTGTAGCCAGATTTCACGATTCCTCAATTAATTTTGAGTGCTCACTTTCGCCAAAATATTAAATAAAAAGTAAAATCATAATTAGACCATTTTCTAATGTTTCATGATATATTAAACTATTTAAAATATGATAACATAAAATAACATAGTGCTATCATATATAAATCTACGCTAACATAGGAGAATACTTAAATGTTCACCTCGGTTTCAAAATAACTTCACTCTAACTCTGCATGTTTTGATAACGTTCTTGTTGAAGAAATTACAGTGGCTGCAGCATTTATATCATAAAGATGTGGACAAATATTAAAGATTAAGTGGACATTTGAATTCACATTTGAATTAAAAAAGGATTTGATCATACATTTGATTAAACAATAGCAAGAAGTGTAACAACAACAATCACTTAGCCGCTGACGGCCTCTGCAGGCATTATGTATTTTGGCAGTGTTGTTAAAAAAACATACAATAACTTGCTTTTGTTATATTTGTTGAAACATTTATTACTGCCTCTTTGTTATTATATAGCCTATGTATTTTAAGTCATTTTAAAGACTTTTGTTTGCTTAGGTCTATTTTTATAACCACCACCACCAAAAAAAAAAAAAAAAGGTACTGAGTTTGTAAAGGGGGTTGGGTTGGGAGGCACAACAATACAGTTCTGCTTAGGGCACCCATTTGGCCAGTACCGGCCCTGCTCCCTCGTCAACTTGTGATCCGATTGACCAAAACACCTCTTAATACGAGGTGTAAACAGGGCCTCAGTGTTTGCAGTTAAGTAAGTGTGCAATTGTTTTGCCTGAATTAAATGCTAGAAAGGAAATCTCTGACAGGAAACATTTGTTTTGCTTAACCTATTTATGTACAATAAATATTATCATTATAATAAATATTTAATTTAAAAATAGGGATTAACTACAGCTACGGGTTTTATTGTACTATGCAAAAAAAAAAGCATAGAAAACAAAAAGCTCACAGGAAAAAAACATACATTGACTACAGCACAAGTTATAAATATTTAGTTGGGTTCATAATTTCTTCGTATGACAGCCTGGCCAAAAAATTATGTCTGCACAATTTGGCATGTTTTATTGCATTATCACAAATAAAACAATTGACTCCATGCATGATGACACAATATGCTTAAGAAAATCTTTAGCAAATGTTTAATAATTTACATAAAGGGTGAAAAGGTCAGTTTACATAGGCTGAATATCACGTTTGACCACTACTGTTGAGATTATATATATATATATATATATATCTATGCATTGTCGTGTGTCCTTGTTAGGTCTTAAAATTAGGTAAACACAACCTCAGATGAACAATAATACATGAAGTATTACACCATGTCATGGTTTATTTAACAAAAACTAGGCCAAAATGAAGAAGCCATGTGTAACAAACTAAGTACACCCTTACTGCTCTCATAGGAATTAAGAGTGTAAGTAACAGTCAGGCACTGCTAATCAAATGTCTCATCATTAACTCATGATCAGCAAGTGCGATAAATGTTTTGTCAGTTTGCTAATCTAGAGCATTCTGGTGTGTTAACACAATGCCAAAGAGGAAAGACATCAGCAATCTTAGAGAAGCGATTGTGGTCCCACTTTATATTAGATGATAATATATAATATATTATAAAAAATAAATATATCCCACCTAATATAAATTGGGACTGCAATTGTTGCTGCCCATCAATCTAGGAAGGGTTACAAGGCCATTTCCAAGCAATTTGAAGTAGGGCTGCACGATTAATCGCATGCTATTCTCACGCGCATTTCGTCAGTAAAGCCGGTTCCCTGATTACCGCTAAATCGCCATCACCTGCTTTCAAATGAAGCGGCATTTAATAGACAGAGCCGTAGATCACTGAAAAGCCACGCAATATCGCGTTCATATCGCAGATGAATCGCCTGCGATAATGAACGCGATATTGCGTGGCTTGTCTGTGAACTACGGCTCTGTCTATTAAAAGGCGCTCCGTTTAAAAGCAGGTGATGGCGATTTAGCGGTAATCAGGGAACCGGCTTTACTGACGAAATGCGCGTGAGAATAGCATGCGATTAATCGTGCAGCCCTAATTTGAAGTCCATCATTCTACAGTGGAAAACATTCAAGACAGTTTCCAATCTTCCCAGGAGTAGACGTCCCAGCAAATTCAGGCCGTCAGAGAAAAAAATCCAAGAGCTACATCTCAGATTCTACAGGCCTCAGTTAACATGTTAAATGTTGAAGTTCATGACAGTACAATTAGAAAAAGACTGAACGGCTTAGGTTTGCAAAGTTGAAACTGAACAAACCACAAGACTTCTGGAACAGTGTCCTTTGGGCAAACGAGACCAAAGTGGAGATGTTTGGCCATAAACCAAACAGCATATCAGCACAAACACCCCATACCAAATGTCAAGCATGGTGGTGGTGGTGGTGGTGGGGGGGGGGGGGGGGGGGTTGATTTGGGCTTGTTTTGCAGCCACAGGACCTGGGCACCTTGCAGTCATTGATTCGACCATGAACTTGTCTGTATACCAAAGTATTCTAGAGTCAAATGTGAGGCCATCTGTCCAACAGCTAAAGCTTGGCCGAAATTGTGTCATGCAATGATCCCAAAAACACAATCTACAACAAAAGCTGAAAATGTAAATAATGCAATGACCAGTCAAAGTCCAGACCTCAACCTGATTGAAATTCTGTGGCAGGACCTTAAGAGAGCTGTGCATAAACAGATGCCCGCAAACCTCAATGAACTGAAGCAATGTTGTAAAGAAGAGTGGGACAAAATTCCTCGAGAACAATGCGAGAGACTGATAAAGTCATAGAGAAAATGATTACTTCAAATTATTGCTACTAAAGGTGGTTCTACAAGCTATCGGGATGCAGTGTACTTAGTTTGTCACACATGGCTTCTCCATTTTGGCTTTATTTTTGTTAAATAAATAATGACAGTGTAATATGCCATGTGTTGTTGTTCATCTTAGGTTATATTTAATTAATTTTAAGACCTGCTAAAGACCAGATGATTTTTATGTCCTGATATGTAAAAAAAACATAGAATTCAACAGGGTGTATTTTCTTTTTTTAAATAACTGTCTGCACTCAGCCAAACTGATTTGCTGAAATCAAAACGCAGACGGTGAGACAGAATTGCCACTAATAACAAGTCCCATTCACTGTGAAGTGGGAGAGATCAGATAATGGCAGAGAATTCTGCTTGGTTTTAAAATCTTCCACGAACTGCTATTGATATACAGTATGTATGGTCTCTCATATTCAGGTGAGCATAAGCAAAATCCCTTTAAAGCTAGGTGGTCAAACAACATTATTTATTATATACCCTAGACTACACTACTGCCTATGCAGGACATTCTGCTTTTTGTATTGGTTTAATGTGAAAAAAAGAAAGTCTATTTACTGTGCTTGCTGCAAATTGTTATAATTATTGGACAAAAAGGGAAGGTTAAGACTGTTCAAAAATATTAAAATGTACACTCTGACACATTATTCTTTTACAGAATTGTTTGGTGCGTTGTGACAATGGTGCTTTTACAGCTGTGGTTGGGGACTTTGGACTGGCAGAGAAAATCCCTGATTATAGGTTAGTGCATCCCTTATATTATAACAGAAATAATACCGATTTATGACACACATTTAACCCAGAAATACAAGCAGAAGTATGACACTTATCTGGGAAGACTATATTCAGAATGCTATTCCAAACAACCATTACAACTCAATTACTGACTGAAGAGATGCATGAAATGTTTGTCTTGCTTGTCTACAGTGATGGTGTTGAAAAGCAACCCTTAGCAGTTGTGGGCTCCCCCTACTGGATGGCTCCAGAAATGTTAAGAGGAGAGCTGTACGATGAGAAGGTATCCTGTCCTTCAAAACTTAACAAATCAACGTCCAATTCTGCTCATGTGCTTGTGTAACTTTATTTATGTCATTTTCATACCACAGGCGGATGTCTTTTCATATGGAATAATCCTTTGCGAGATTATTGCTCGAATTGAGGCTGACCCAGATATCCTCCCACGGACAGAGGTACATCATGAAACACAAATTCAAGCATAGAATCAAGAAGCTGGTTTACCAGATATAGATCAAGTCTGGAGTTTCTGTGAAAAGTCAAATAATAACTAAATTTAATCAAAGACAAAAACTTTGGAACAAAAACCTTGTGTGAAAGTCTTTTTTCTAGTCTATTAGAAAGTCTGTTGTTTAGGTAATTTCAAGTTTGTCTACGTGTGTATTTGTATTCTGTTTGCATGTCTGAAGATGCCTGATCAGTGTAATTTGTATGAAATACAATTTTTCTGTTTGACTGTAGGATTTTGGACTGGATGTGGACACCTTTGGGCATATGGTGGGAGACTGTCCACCTTCATTCCTTTGCCTGGCTGTTAGTTGCTGCAATGTAAGCTACATACCCAAACATACAATCAAACTGTAAACTCATAAAACTGTATGAAACTGTTTATGTTATTCACTCATTTTTTTTGTGTTTTAAAAAATAAATAAATAAATAAATATAAAACATTGTGTGTTTTATATCTATATCTATGGTAGATGAGTGCAAACAGTCGTCCCGCCTTCTCTGAAATAGTAGTGACACTTGAGAGGATCGAGAGAGAAAGAGTGAAGACTGAAGTTCCTGTCATCCTAGGTAAGTGTATGTTACAAATAACATAGGCATTAATTAAAGAAATAAATTATTGATTTTAAGCCCACGTGCATATTTATACACGGGTCAGATATTTATTTATTTAGTTATTTTTTTAAAAGAAATTAATCCTTTTGGTTACACTTTATTTTAAAGTGCTGTAGTTACATTGTAATAACTCAAATAAGTACTGAGTACTATTAATTAACTACATGTACTTACTATAGAGTTACAGTTAGGGTTAGGGTTTGGTTTAGGGTTAGTTAATTGTAATTATGCATAATTTACTGTTATTACTATAGTAAGAACATGAAGTAACATGTAACTACATCAGTGTAAAATAAAGTGTTACCATACTTTTATTCATCAAGGATGCATTAAATTGATCAAAAGTGACAGTAAAGACATTTATAATATTACAAAATATTTCTATTTGAAATAAATGGTGTTCTAAAAAAGAATATCTGTTTTTCCACAAAAATATTAAGTTGTACAACTGGTTTTAACATTCGAAATAAGAAATGTTTCTTAAGCACCAAATAATACAATGATTTCTAAAGGATCATGTGACACTGAAGAGTAATTATGCAGTCAGCTTTGCCAACACAGGAATAAATTACATTTTAAAATTAAAAACCCTTATTTTAAATGGTAATAATATTTCACAAAATTACTGATTTTAATGTATTTTTGATCAAATAAAACCTTTTAAAAAACTCTTATTAACCCCAAACTTTTCAATGGTTGTGTACATTATATGCAAATTTAAAATACACTTTTTAAAAAATACATTTACTGGTTTAAACTTATTAATTATAGGTACTACTTTTACAACACTTTCTTTACCATTTTTAAAGAAGTAATGTCATTGTTGTGGTTTCCTCAGAACCCATTGCCATTGACGTCAGCCCGTATAGGAGAAGAAGCTCACCATGCTATCCTGGTGACCAGCGTCTGTCACGTAGTCAGTCAGACGTATTGCCCCCTGCCACATCACCATGTTTAGGCACGCCTGCACGGGTCAACCCATTCTCTCTTCGCCAAGACCTCAACGGTGGTCGCATCAAGCTGTTCGACACCCCTAGCAAATCTGTCATCTCTCTTACCTTTACCCTTCCACCACCTCCAGACCCTTGTGCCTCCCCACCACTAAACAGGAGCACGGGGCTCAGAGGACCCCCTCGAAGGTGTCGGTCCCTGCCGTGCACCCCCGATCTGGGTCGACAGTCACTCTTACGGGACCAAGAGTACTGGAAAGAGGAAGAGGTGGAGAGAAATGAAGAACTGGGAGATGGAATGAAAGAGAAGAAGGAGGAAGGACTGCAAGATGCAGTGGAGGACTCCGGCCTGGTTCTGGACTTAGATATGGTGTCTTTAGAACGGGTAGAAGAGGAGGAGGAAGAGGTGGAGAAGGAGGGCCTGAGCCTCCCAGAGCCCATGGACTGTAGTAGTTCGCCCGACACAGCAGAAGGAAACGTGTCAGGAAAGCGGCTTATTAGTGGTTCTTCTTATTCCCCATCCTTACAGTCCAATGGTTGGGTTACGCCCATCTCCAACGGACCACCGTTATTACCTCCCCTTCCCCGTTTGGACAACAACAATGGACTTCTGAGGCCTGGGCGGCCATTTGCATGGGCTAGACTGAACGGATACCGAGGCCCCGGCCCAGAACTTTTACCGCCCACTAACGAACAAGACGATGTTATGTCATGTCCGACCTGCTGTCTGGCTGGGTTCAGCTTCCCTTCCTTGTGCCTGCGTAGAGCTCCTCCCTCGCGCCGTGGACCCCCACGACGACCTTACAGGAACTTCAACAAAGGGGAAACATCTGCAGCCACAGCAAAAGGACTGCTCTGTTGGGGAGCAACGGGTCTGGCTCCATCCAGTACAACCTGTGAGCCAGGGTTACCTCTGCCAGAGGCCCAGACCTAAAGATGACCACTGCAGCATCTCAGAAATTGCTCAATATTTACAATGCAACACAGTCAGGCATCCCCGATGTCAGTATGGTTATCTTACTGGATGAAGTGGGGGTTGAAACAGTGAAATCGAGGGATAGTTCACCCAAAAAAAAGAAAATTCTGTGGAACACAAAAGAAGATGTTTAGACAGTGAAAGTCAGTCAGGTCCAATGTTATTTAATTGTTTAGACAAAACATTTGAAAGATTCTTCAAAATATCTTCTTTCTTTTTTATAGAATAAGAAAGTCTTTTGACACGTGGGTGAGTAAATCATTTTCTAGGGCTACACGATATATCGAAATAAATTCAAATTTAGTGTGATTGTCAGATTGCACAGGCTGGAATTGAATTAAATAAATATATGCACTACCGGTTTCAAAAGCATGTGTGTAAATGAACACAGTGCCACGCTTTACTCTGAAAACAGCAGTGCATATATTTATTTGCTGGCAACTCGCCAAAATAAAACCTTGATAGTTTAACGTTGGAAAATAAAGTAACTAAGATGCAAATATTAGTGTAATAATTTGGTGGTTTTACTATAAATTAGAATTATTTTTATTAAATAATCAATTTTTAAATTTTACAGTACAATAGTATTATTACCATATATTATTTAATAATAATCACAATTAACAAAACATGACAAAAACAGTGGGATTGAGGCCAGTAAAATCTCAAGTGGAAAGAGATCTTTTAAAGCTATCTGATATAGCTTTCAGTACGTTATTGAAAACACCCAAAATTTTCAAATTGTGCAGCCCTTAAAAGAATGGTTCACACATTTTTCAGCTTTTTAAAGGCGCAATGTGTACATTTTAGGAAGATCTATTGACAGAAATGAAAGGCAATATAATATACATAACTGTTTTCATAAATGTGTGGTGTATAAAGACCTTACATAATGGACCATTGTGCTTTTTTACCTTAAAATGAACCATTTCTATCTACATACACTGCGGGTCACCTTACATGTTAAGTCACTATTTTGCGCCGGCATGTTTCTACAGTAGCCCTAAATGGACAAACTGCTCTATACAGTGTATTTGCTTGGCCTGATAATCTTTGCTGTTTCAGATGACAACATTTTTGTCCTGTGTTGGCTTCTCTATATTGCAATTTGCAACCTCACCACTAGATGCTGCAAAAAATTACACACTGCACCTTTAAATTATTTGTATTCTCTATGCAAATGCACTCCCCTACAAAATCACCCCTTTCATGATTAATTCTTTGCAAATATAGTTATATAAGTCATCAGCTGAAAATTTTAAATCGCAATGTATATCTTTTTTTTTTTTTTTTTTTTTTTGCAGTCCTAGAATTTTCTGTTTTGAGTGAACTATACCTTCAAATGTGTGCATGAGATACACACACGTTAAAAGTGAGAAATGAAAGGCATGCTGGTTCCATAGTGCCAGTTCTTTATCATGGTCTTTTTTTATTACTGTAATTCAGAATAACTTATATCATCACTGTACAATACTGTCTGCTGTTTATTGGGTGCTCTTTTTGGCTCCATAAATGTTTGACTCAAAGCCACTGTGTTTAAAATGAAGAAAAAGAAAAAAAACTGTGTTTGTAATAAGGGAGACCCATGTGAAAACAGTGGCATGTCAAGCATTTGTGTATATCTCATGTATTTATTTATTAGATAAGCATTCCTCTGAAAGACTGAGTGCTCTTCACTTTGCTGTGAGGGTGTGTGACACTGGGTTCTGATGTCAGACATTTGTTGTTACATTTTTGTGATACACATGTATGTTTAGATGCAGTGTATGCAGTAAATCATGGTAATTCTGTAAAATGTACTGTTTAATATGCTTTTTTTTTTTTTTTTTTTTTTTGAAAATGTTTGAGTTTTACACAAATGAAGATGTGTAGGAGTGCCTGTAGAGGATAGCAGTATTCATTTTTTTATCTCCCCCTAGTGGTCAGGAGGACACGCTCTTGTTAGATCACAGCTGCTGTTGTTTTTTTGTTTTGTTTTTTTTTAAACAGATTCCTCTCACATGAGTCATGTTTGAGGACATTTACCTTCACATTTGATCTAGTTCAGTTTTTTTTTGTGATGTTCAAGGTATGGAATTGTATTTAAAAGCAAAAGAGCATCTTGCACAAAGTGTTTTCTGATGCCATTTACTCATGACAGTTATATGACACACCTCAACAAATCTGCTTTGTGTTTTATATTCAGTCTGAGAAGTTTTTTTGCATTGCTTTTTTTAAGCAGAATCTCAGACAGAATCTCTGTAATGCTGAATTACACCTCAGAAATACGTCCACTGAATTTCCTCATGCTTGTCAACGTACTTCTGCTTATGAGATGAGCATAGGAAGTTTCTGCATGCTGAGTACTGTACAAAAGAGTGATCTGTACATATTAATGCATGACAATAGGCAAGAAGCTGTCTAGCGCATCAAAACTTCCTTTCATACTGGCATCAGAGGTGAAGTTGTCTCAAGGCGTTTTTGTCTTATTCTGATCTGAATTCAGATGAGATATGAATGCAATAAGTGCTCTTGATTTAAGCAGTAAGTTATATTTCTTATAGTTTGGCGAGTGAAATGTTAAAATAAATTAACTTGTTATAGGTTCTTGAAAAGTATGTTTTCTAATACTAATCTGTGAATTATAGAATTGGGCTGTAAAACTCAGAAAGCTGATAATGAAATATCTGATTGATTTATAGTTTTCCATGCACACAAGAGAACTGTAATATAGACATTGAGAACTTGCCTCCTTTCTGTCGGTGATGAAGTGGTGTTATAGCAGATGGGGCATGGATGGATTTGTAAGGTCCATGTTACTGTATAAATATCTGTTTCTTTCTAAGAGAGAACCTCTTTCTCTGAAAACAAAGCACTTATTACTATGATTACTGTTATTAGTTCTGGGGAACAGCAGCTTTAATAAATGTCAACAAGTTGTTATTTATGAAAATGTCATGAAATAAAAAAAGATTGAATGTATAAATTGTCATTTTTTACATTAAAACTGATTTGAAATTTTAGCTGCAGAGCTGAATCATAAAACTGCATTGCGAAGAGGCTTAACAGTGTCATTAACTCGTAGAAGAACTGTTGTGTTTATAGGAACGCAGGTTCAAATCCGGCCTGCATTCTCCTGTCAGCAAAATTATCAGATGGGAACAAGACTGACAGTAAGATGTTTAACAGTAAAAATGTTTTAATATGGCAGATACATTTTTCTTACACAACAACCCAGTAACACAACAACCCAGAATAACAGTCTGAAAAACCAAAGTATTATCCCAACAGGATATACTCTTAATTTGATTCAAAGAAAAACATACAAGAGTGAAAATAGCAAATTTGTTAACACATTATAATGGTGAAAAAGTATATTTTTAAAAACAGGTCAAATACTGTCTAAAAACTAAGACAACAGTTTGAAGACATAGGTTACTGCACATTTAAAAATATCAAATGCTTATGAACAAGCTCATCGCATTCAAGTTTTGAAATGGGAGGGCATTCATGTGCAATGTTTACCTAGGAAACTCATATTTACAATAATTCCAAGAGCACATGAAAGCAGCATAAGTCAAGGAATTAAAGGTGCCCTAGAATTGAAAATTGAATTTACCTTGGCATAGTTAAATAACAAGAGTTCAGTACATGGAAATGACAGTGAGTCTCAAACACCATTGTTTCCTCTTTCTTGTGTAAATCTCATTTGTTTAAAAGACCTCCGAGGAACAGGCGAATCTCAACATAACACAGACTGTTACGTAACAGTCGAGATCATTAATATTTATGACCCCAATATTTGCATATGCTAGCCCATGTTCAAGGCATTAGACAAGGAAAGGCAGTATTAACGTCTGGGTGTGCACAGCTGAATCATCAGACTAGGTAAGCAAGCAAGAACAATGGCGAAAAATGGCAGATGGAGCAATAATAACTGACATGATCCATGATTACATGATATTTTTAGTGATATTTGTAAATTTGCTTTATAAATGTTTTGTTAGCATGTTGCTAATGTACTGTTAAATGTGGTTAAAGTTACCATCGTTTCTTACTGTATTCACGGAGACAAGAGTCGTCGCTATTTTCATTTTTAAACTGCGTTTTCGCCCACTGAGTGGCAGCATTGATTTTTTCAGCATGAATGAGGCAAAAAACCACACAAAACAAATCTAAAACGGGTAAAAAAAAGTATGGACTGATATTCCGGACTATTTTCAAAAGAAATTGCAAATTGTATTTGCAATTGCGTTTTTCATATGTGGATGCATAAATTGTGACAATCCAAACGCAATTGCAAATCTTGCATTACTGGGTTTTCGCTGTCGCGAATGCACCATGACTGCCGAATTTCAAATGGTAAAGCAAAGTCCATTTGCAGCTGTATTTCCCATGTCTTACGAGTTATGACCCTGATAATGTATTTTATTTTATCCTTGGCCCTGTAGGCTGTTTATTTTTTGTTCTTTATTTTACGTTTTGTTTTGTGATTTTGTTATTAATTATGGTGTTATTTTAAACTGATAATTGTTCGTTTTACTCTAATTTTCCTAAGCTTTCCAAAGCTTATTAAATCCAATCCTGCCACTCAGATCGGCTGAGGGGGCGTGTAAGAGATGGCCCAGTGGTCAGAGGGAATAATTACAACCAAGCTGGTCAGAGGTTTAGTGGATCCCAAATAGCTAGGTGGTTTATTACCGTGAGGTGGTGGGAAAAATTACAAGGTCACATACTGGAATACAAACAAAAACTGTACAAAACAAACAAAACAAAACAGCAACAATGTGCAAAGAAAGGCTACACTAAATACTTTGGTCCAATTTGCAACAGGGTCTCTCCTTTGGCTTCCAACAAACAAGACTGACCTGATGAGCTCCATAGCTCCTTACTTATAAGGGCTAGCTCCTTCTTCAGACTATACCAAATGAACAAACAGGGTCCATACATACAATACATTATACACAAAAGGGAAAATAAATAAATAAATAAATAAATAAATAAATAATGAAACGTGACACATATACACAAATATTAATCAGTGTAAACCCAAGAATATTTAAACACACCATATAAAAATTAAAAAGGGAAAGTAAAGAATCCTTCTGCTGCTATTCCCCCTTCCCCCAGACAAAACTACAAATGGTTCAGTCCAATTAGGGCATGCTAATGCTATAAAAAAAAAAAAAAAAAAAAAACAACATTTAAATTAAAAAAGACACTTGGGCATAACAGATAAGGGAAAACAACATACACTCTAGAATGTCACCGTTAGCATGTCTACAATCCCAATTCTCAGTTGAGTAAATGACTCCGGTTGACTGAGTCTTTTGCTTTTTGGCAACGATGCCACTCGACCACTTGGAGTAGATATTGGCAAGCCATATTATCCAAAATGAGAACAGTGGAATTGTTTAACAGTGAAACCAACAGGTTATGACAATCTTAGTGTCATTCCCGCTCATTTGCAAGGTCTGCTTCACACACAAACATTTGATTTGGCGCAAGTTTTACGTCAGATGCCCTTCCTGACACAACCCAGCATTCACACTCACACACTCAATTTGGCATATCCAATCCAGCTAACCTGCATGCTTTTGGACCGGTCAACCAGGAGACGGGGAGAACATGCAAACTCGACACAAAAAGATGATCTGGCTCAAACCGGGGACCTTCTTGCTGTGAGGCGACAGTGCTACCCATTGAGCCACCGTGCCCGAGCCCATAACAAATTATGCCCAACAAGGTCTGCAACCACAATAAAATTCTTAAAGAAATGTGTTTTTATTAATTTGCAACTCAAAAAAACAACTAATTGAGTCACAGGAAATTAATTAGCATGACAAACCAATTTCACATTAGCATGACTTGGCACAAAACAGAGGTCATGTGGCAGTGGTAAATGCAGTCGAAATTACATTACATTTTACTGCATTTATTTTTGAATATTTATTAATAGAATATCTTGCCAAGTGCAGAGCACAGTGCAGAACAGATACTGATTGCCTTGTTACGCTGCTGACTTTCTAAAATATGCTCTGATTGCAAACACTTAAAACAATATGCTGACCTCAGGAAAAAACACTTTGGACACATGGCCTCAAGCAATATGGGCCCTGTCCTAAATGACACCCTAAACACTTGCAGTCTTCCTATGAGTGTGCACTTTCGTGACTTAATGCCGTTTTGACCGTCGAGAAGCCTGCCGCAGAGCTCGCTTCAGTGCGGACTTGGAAAAAGTGTGCATCGAGGGCGCATATCGACCACTCGCAAGCACAGTCTCGTGGTCTTCATGATCACCGTAAGTGCATATGAAGTGTGGGACAGGGCCGTGTTCTTCAGCTAACTGTCTGGATGCAACCCATAATTCCAAATCAAGTTTTAATTTTCTAACGTTTTCCTTAAATATTTTAGAATTCTTTTCTGGTAAATAATTCATGGTGTTTGCACCAGAACGAATGAAAAGGCATTTTGACTTCCTTTTCTTCTTGTCTAATGTAGTGTAAAAAAGTTTCTTCCCAGTTAATTTATACTTTGGAACAACATCAATCTCAATAACCCACCTGTCTTTGTTGTCTGGACATTTTACCTTAACAAACTTGGGGGGCCTAATACACGCCATTGCAATATTAGTATTTTCTTTGAAGTGCTCCTTCAGACCCTTATAAAATTCATTGATATATTTGCTCTGAGACGGCTTTTCTAGTCCAATAATTTGTCCATGTTTGTACAGTGGCTCATCTCCAACACCAAAATGGATAGTTCCATTTGTTCGAGAATTCATACATGCTGCAGCAAACCAACATGTTTCATTTTTGAATTTTTTTAAGACATCCTTTTCTGAAGCTTTCTCTGTGTTTACATCGAGCTTGTACTCATGCAGAGGGTCAATAAGATTGCCTGGACCAGTCTCAGGTGGAAGTATATCATTTTGTCTGTATACAAATGTTGTGCTGCTTTCATCAAAGGGGCGGGGCCTACACAAACAAAATGCAGAGCTTTTTGAGTTGTCCACTGAGTTACTCAGGTGTACTTTTGTCTCATTCCCCACATTATTTGTGCAGTGTGTCAAAGATAAAGCCAAGGATTGTGCACCACTTGCCCCTCCCCTTTTTGTGCACATGCCTTCATCCCGTTCCTCCAGTAGTAGATCGTTCTTGGCTTGAAGAGGTGATGCATCATAGGAGGACTCCCCTCCACTGTCCTCAGGCCATCTCTGCACACTTGATCCTCTACCCTTTTCTTCAGTGCTCAAGGGTGTCTCCAGTTCAGCAGGTCCATTGGTAGGACTTTCAGCTGCAGCTGAAGATGTTCTGCACAGGGCCACGGTTTTAACGATTTGAACTGCAGGTCCATGTGTTAAACCAACATCTAGGAAGTCTTGTTTATCAAATAAAATGAGAGCAGCTCCTGAAACATCCTGATCCTCAAGCATTTTAGCATACTTCTCAGGGATTTTCAACTCAATGAGCCATTCACGGACAACCTCTTTCGTCCAGTCCTCCATTTTGTCTGGAGGTCTGTTGAGTGGGGAACATTCTGCATGCTGAAAAGATAATAGCAATGATGTAAAATTGATGTTGATAATGTTTACTCAATAAAAAGTCAATGTCTGAAAATATTTGTGTGATCATACAATAATGTTCAGGATTGTCAGTACAAGCCATTTTATATTGTATAATATAACAACTTCAATCAATTTCTAAGAACTTAGAACTTATTAAAAAAAAAAAATAGCCTCACGATCTCAAATATTTTAAATACAAACAAACTTATTACAAAACCTTTTCTGAATCTGATGGTTCTCTTTGCTCCATTGCTATTCAGTCACTTCTTTCGACCCAAGTCAGCTGAAAAAGCACAAAATAAAATAATGCAGATATAATATTCCAGCATTATAGGCATGACATTTTAAAGGATTAGTCCACTTTTAAATAAACTTTTCCTGATAATTTACTCACCCCATTTCATCCAAGATGTCCATGTCTTTCTTTCTTCAGTCGAAAAGAAATTAAAGTTTTTGAGGAAAACATTCCAGGATTTTTTTTCCATATATTGGACTTCAATGGGCACCAAACAGCTGAAGATCAAAATTACAGTTTCATTGCTGCTTCAAATTGTTCTACACGATCCCAGATGAGAAATAAGGGTCTTATCTAGTGAAACCATTGCTCATTTTCTGAAAAAAATTTTTTTTTTTATACATTTTAACCATAAATGCTCATCTTGAACTAGCTCTCTTCTTCTTCTTTATAAGAATTCGGCAGAGTAGACACTGCTAAGTGTATTACTGCCCTCCACAGGTCAAAGTTTGAACTAATTGTTATATGCTAGCATATTGCATATAAAAATTGCAAAGTTCGAAACTTTGACCTGAGGAGGGCAGTAATATACTTAGCAGTGTTTACACTGTCAGAATCGTGTAGAACAATTTGAAGCTGCAGTGAAACTAATTTTGACTTTCAACTGTTTGGTGCCCATTGAAGTCCACTATATGGAAAAAATCCTGGAATGTTTTCATCAAAAACTTTAATTTCTTTTCGACTGAAGAAAAAAAGACATGGACATCTTGGATGACATGGGGTTGAGTAAATTATCAGGAAAAGTTTATTTAAAAGTGGACTAATCCTTTAAGTGAAAATGTTAAAATGACCATTCTGATAGCAGCAATTATACAACATTGGAAAACCATTTAAAAATACTAAAAAACTGGCAGTCTATGACCTCTGACTGAGTCATCAGTATGATTAGTAGCCTACTTAAACAGTTGTAATTGTTTCTCAGCTGCCTGAAGCAAAGAAGGACGAATCACACTGAAATGGTATGGAGTATTGTTCACATGTATGACATCCAGAGATGTTCATCTAGAAGTTTGACACTGACTCCTGCATTCAAGCCATCAGATGCTTTATCTAAAGAAGATGCCAAGTAATAAGGTCACATTAGGTCTGATTTTGGAACAAATCTTGTGGGTGTGGAACGAGAAGTGAGAGAGGCTCTAACTGCCCTTAATCAAGATCATAGTCAAAAGGTTTTATTTCAGTGTGGGGTAGAATGGGGTTTTTCCTCTCTGTATAAAGCAACGAGAGTTAACTGAAGAAGGACTACATACACCATATGTGAACGGTACCCTGTTATCCATAGTCTCCAATGGCCATCGACACCTGGAGCCGCTCACCCCAAACCACATTCTACTTTTGAAATTGCACACTCAGTAAAACTTCTTCAGTAAAAAATCTTTATGTAAGACGATGTTGGAGGCAGATGCAGTACCTTGCTGACATTTTTGGAAATGTTGAATCCATGAATACCATAATGCAAGTAAGGCAATAATGGAACAAAAGAAGAGAGAACTTTGCAGTTGGTGATGTAGTGTTGGTGGTAGCGGAGAGCGGGGCACAACCTAACACTTTCTGACTGTCTCAGTTTGTGTAAATTCACTTGAGGTTCAGAGTATTTATTTTCCAATTTTAATTTCACACATGTCTAGTACAATTATGTGGTTTTGATTTATTAATAAGGTGTATAATTTTTTCTTCATTTACCCCGAAAGAATGGAAGTGAAATTACGGATTGAACAGAGGAGGAGACGTACGGATCCACGTGCAAGGCTTTATTACAGAAGCATGGTCAGAAAACAAGCAAGGGTCAGATAACGGCACAGGTACATCTCAGGCAGGGCAAAGAATAATCCTAGGGCTGGCGTGGGTCTTCGATCGGCAAACAGCATCCAGAGGGCTTGACAAGATAGGTAATCCGATAACATAAGCAGTAGTCTAGGCAAGGAGCAAATGACAAGGCAAGAGAATCAAAGGCAAACAGGAGAACAGTCAATGAGGCAATACAACGAAACTAGACCAGGACTAGAACTAGGAACTTTACACAAAACTAGGAGAGGGCTCCGTAAGTTGCTATCACTAACATAGCGATATGCGCGGACAATAAACAAAAGTAAGAAAGAGGCAGTCCATGGAATTGATGGAAATTGTGCAATCAGTGCATACAGCTGTGTGTCATCAGTGCAATGGATCATGGAAACTGTAGTTCAGGGTACAAAAACAAAAGTACAAAAAAAGTACAAAAGTTAGTGTAGTGCAAGAGTTCATGTGGTAAGCAGGTGACCTCTGGTGATGAGTGAACAGAAGGTCAGAGACTGGATTCATGACAATGACAACATGCCACATAGGTGGTGCATGCTGTAACATGTGAGGGGCACATTGTAATACGACCATATGACAGCTTGAGCTTAACATGTTATCTAATCTAATCAAAAAAATATAAAAGACAAACTAAAATACAGTGCTCAGCATAAATGAGTACACCCCCTTTAAAAAGTAACATTTTAAACAATATCTCAATGAACACAAAAACAATTTCCAAAATGTTGACAAGACTAAGTTTAATATAACATCTGTTTAACTTACAACATGAAAGGTTAATAATATAACTTGGAGAACAAAATTTTCAGTTTTACTGAAATTAGGGTGATGCAAATACCACACTGAACGTCTCTGGAGCAAAGCTAAATTTTAGACTACAAATGTCTAATTTAAGAATAATTCAAACACAGGTGAGTTTAATTATTCATTGCATGCGTGTCCAGCAGACAGTTGACTATAAAAGGGTGTTAAAAACCCCTTCCCATTTCATGCTGTCAGCAATGGCACCACATGGAAGAGAAATGTCACAAGACTTTTTTACACCAGAAAGGTGAAGACTACAAGAAGAAGATCAGCAAAGCTTTACTTATCAGTCAGAATACTGTAGCAAAAGTGCAAGTTCACTGCAGTTTTCTAAAGAAGTAGAAAGCCAAACTGAGGTTACTATTTCCCATGACACAATACAGTGTACACTGCAGAGGAATGGCATGCATGGGTGCCATCCACGAAAGAAGCCTCTCTTAAAGCTCAGGCACAAAAAAATCCTGCCTAGAGTTCACCGGGACCCATGCTGACAAAGATGAAGACTACTGGGTCTCTATACTCTGGAGTGATGAGACCAAGATAAATGATTTTAGAACTGATGGCTTCAAAACCGTATGGCATCACAAAGGTGAGGAAGACAAAGAAAAATGCATGGTGCCTACAGTAAAACATGGTGGTGGCAGTGTCCTTATGTGGGGCTGCGTGAGTGCTGCTGGTGTCGGGAGCTGCGTTTCATTGATGGCATCATGAATTCACAGATGTACTGCTCTGTACTGAAAGAGAAGATGCTACCATCACTCCATGCCCTTGGTCGTCGTGCACTTTTCTAACATGACAATGATCCTAAATGATCCTAACCCACATTTAAAGGGTTAGTTGACCCAAAAATGAAAATTCTGTAATTTATTACTTACCCTCATGTCGTTCCACACCCGTAAGACCTTCATTTATCTTCGGAACACAAATTAAGATATTTTAGTTGAAATCCGATGGCTCCGTGAGGCCTCCATAGGGACTAATGACACTTCCTCTCTTAAGATCCATAAAGGTACTAAAAACATTAATTTGTGCTCCGATGCTTCATGAAGCAGTGTTTTGAAATCAGCCATCACTTTATAAGTCATTATTGTTTTTTTTGGCGCACCAAAAATATTCTTGTCGCTTTATAATATTAATATTGAACCACT
The DNA here is from genome assembly GCF_024489055.1 of Chanodichthys erythropterus. Taxonomy (NCBI): domain Eukaryota; kingdom Metazoa; phylum Chordata; class Actinopteri; order Cypriniformes; family Xenocyprididae; genus Chanodichthys; species Chanodichthys erythropterus. The sequence continues at coordinate 33,397,854 of NC_090232.1, read as the reverse complement.
GTGCTCACATGAACTGATTTAAATATGTTTTTAGTACCTTTATGGATCTTGAGAGAGGAAATGTCATTGCTCCCTATGAAGACCTCACGGAGCCATCGGATTTCAACTAAAATATCTTAATTTGTGTTCTGAAGATGAACGAAGGTCTTACGGGTGTGGAACGACATGAGGGTAAGTAATAAATGACAGAATTTTCATTTTTGGGTGAACTAACCCTTTAAGGCCACTGTTGGATTTCTGAAGAAGAACAGGGTGAAAGTGATTCAGTGGCTGAACCCAATCGAACACCTATGGGGAATTGTGAAGAGACAAGTTGAGCATCACTCTCCATCCAGCATCCAGTCTCTAAAAGAGGTCATTCTTGAAGAATGGAAAAAGACATATTTTGCAAAATGTCGCCAACTTGTTCGTTCCATGCCTAGAAGACTTGGTGCTGTGATTAAAAATCATGGAGGCCATACAAAGTACTAGATGTAGTAGTTTTTATTGTGGGGTGTACTCATTTTTGCATCACCCTAATTTGAGTCAAACTGAAAAATGTGTAATCTAAGTTAAATTATTAACCTTACTTTCATGTTATAAGTTAAACAGATGTTATATTAAACTTAGTCTTGTCAACATTTTGGAAATTGTTTTTGTGTTCATTGAGATATTGTTTAAAACGTTACTTTTCAAAGGGGGTGTACTCATTTACGCTGAGCACTGTATGACAATAAAATCAATTATTAACTTTTTCATATAAAATGGCATTTTTTAATCATTAAAAATAAACACATTTTTGACAACAAACATACCGCAAAACACTATAGAGCATAGTTCAAAACATAATAATTAATAATTTCTGAATATTGACTCTTAGTCTTTCTAATTCTATTCACCTCTTTCTCATGGTTTCTCAATAGAATTTATAAAAGCTGTTAATGATAATTATATCGCTAACATCATAGAATAATATGCATAGTTCTAATAGTGGGGCACACTGTAACGCAGTGATACAACAGCCCCTTCTTCACAATGGGTATTTAATCCCGGCTAGTGTTTTATGCTGGTTAGATAAGAATTAAAGGACTCTGGAATCTAACCGGATAAATAACAGATTGGAGATTAAAATAATGGCTGATTTTTCTAATTTTATATAAACACTAAAAACTGAGATGAAAAATGGTAAGAAATGTACTTTTGCTTTGGTAAATAAATGTTCAGTGATATCTTCCAAAGATTGTTTTAATTTGATGCTAATATGGCTATTGTAGCTAATCTTAATTGTTGTTGTTAAACCATCATGGGTAACCTGGTAAATTCTAAGACTGAATGTAGCTGCTCAGATCCACCGTTTCCTTACAGCTGATGGAAACTGATGACTAGGGCCTGGTTCGTTAAAACACCCATGTCATTCACGTGGCTTAAACCTAGAAGTCTACACTGACCACTCATCCAGATTGGTGTAGCAATGTCAGCATTCCAAGGCTACGTTCACACTGCAGGGCTTAATGCTCAATTCAGATTTTTTGAAAAAATTCGATTTTTTTGCAAGGCGTTCACATTTTCAATTAAATGCGACCTTTTGTGATCTCCTGTGTGAACGTGAAATGACCCAAAAGTGACCCGCATGAGCAGAAGAGTACGCAACGGTCAACAACGTCACTCGTTGTTTGCGGAAGTAGACGGCCACCTCGTTTGTTCCAGGCTTTAACCTCCTTGTATTTGGCTCGGAGGCTTTTTATTTTTCGCTGGCATTGGAGCCAGGATTGTCTGTAACCACGCTCGGCCATTTTGCTGGAAATGTTTTTCGTAAACCGCCCGTTTCCGATAAGAGCCCTCGAGTTTGGCCTGAATAGAGCTGTCACCCCAAATATTAATTAAATCTGTGACCTCGCTTCCCTTCCATTGACTGGTCTCAGCAGCATCGTCCGCCATGGTTGTTGTTTATCTTCTCGTTCCCGCCTACTTCAACGCACAATTATGACATTTGTAGCGTATCAATGACGTACGGGTCGGATACATGTGGTCTGGCCGTTCAGACGGAGGTCGCATTTCAAAAGATCGGATACGTATCGGATTCAGGACCACATACCCAAGTGGCCTGGGTCACATTTGAAAAGATCGGATGTCGTTCAGACTGTCATGAAAAGATCAGATACAGGTCGCATAGGGGCAAAAAAATCGGAATTGGGTCGTTTCAGCCTGCAGTGTGAACGTAGCCCAAGAGTACCATCCACTACCCTTAAAGAAATGGGCCACTGGAATTCGGCAGTCCACAAATGCTACATCAGACATAATTTCAAAGACTTGAAAGGACAAGAAACATCTCTGATTTAAATTATCGGGTGGCGCTGGGCATTCTGGTATTAATTATTCAAGTAGTGGAGGGGGGGATCTCGGCTGCGAGATTAAGTTTGATGCAGGGGACCAGGGACAATGTTTTCGGAGTGGTCACCATCCAAAAAAAAAAAAAGCATACCATACACTGCATTAGATAAAACTAATCACATTTTATAGGCATGTCATTTATGCATATGAGCTCTGGCTCAGTATCATTCTAGCTTAGACCACTAGGTCAGATGCACATTTATAGGTAAGTTCAATAGTGTTAAGCCACTCGGCAAAGCAGGCCCAGGCTCACATAGATAGTCCTACACGTGCCTATAGCTCTACGGAGCAGCAGCAGTACACATATTTTGGCATTCAGATCTGCTGTGTGGGGGATATCAGGCCGAAGCTACTCGGCCGCTTTCTTAACTTGGGTAGCACGGACCATGCGGTCCACTGCTTTGAGGGGGTTCTACCATTCTTGCAGCAGCCTTTTCCTTGTTGTTTTATTTGACTAAGCTAAACAATTTGTATTTGCTCAGCAGCAGATCTCGTATGCCAAAATCAAGCCATGTATTCATACCCCTTGCCAATAAATGCTGGTTGAATTTAATTCACTCCGAGAGTTGTCATGATTGAACATTAGTTATGCAACTGTAATTGCAATGTAAATGGATTTGATAAATGGTAAATAAAACATTGCACAGTAAAATTATTTTTGATAATTATGAGAAGGGTGCCTTTTTTCACTTGAGCACATCCCCCCATAAAATGTCTGTGCATGCTTGGCCCAGGGAGTCCACATAAAACAAAACACGTGCTTCCCTCTGAGTCCATAAAAGTTTGATTTCTTTAGACCTTTGTGTAAACCGTCTGATATATTTAACGTGCCCTTGAACATGGCCGAGAGAAAGGCTGCCCTCCCGGGTGGGACAGCTAACCAGCGGAAGCTGTATTGCATCTTAGACGTTCCACATTTTGATTACCCGTTAGACTGTCTATCAAGCTCCGGTATTAGGCTATATTTAGAGTTATAAGATAAAGTTGGACTCACATCTTTTACTCGCGGTCACAGAAGTGTTCTTGGGCTCGTCAGGACAGATTCTCTTCGCCAACTCAGGATGCTGTCAACCGGGGACCTGACTTGAGAGATAGCGCTGGACTCGCTGACTTCTCAACAGATGTTAGACTGTGTCACATTCGTTGCATCATGCGATCGATAGAAAAAAAACGAAGGCTATTTGTCTCATTGTTTTTAAACACTAGGATGAATATTAGACATCTGTGATTTCTTGGTGTCTGTTCCGGTGCGTGAACTAGTATGAACCTGTTTAAAGGAAGTCTATAGCGTTAATAAACCGCGCCCAGATGCCCACAAGCAAATGTGTCAGACATCACAAACTCTTCTTCTCGGTTTAGTTAAAATTAGCCAGTAGCTAAAACAAACATGGTTTTAAACTTTATTTAGTTACATTTCTTTAGTCTTTAATTGATCTGTAGTTTATTATTGTTCTTAATCAATTTTTTTTTTCTCCTTTTTTTCTGATTTAATAGAGTTTTGTTGGTTTGAGATTGTTCTTAAGCGATTTTACTCTCTTTCTTGTACAAGCTGGATCCTGTCTGACTGTATGCTTATATTCTCTGCCCTGAACATAGTGGTCAATATATATTTGGTCATCAAAGTAACTTGTCATGCATTTAATACTTTCCTAGGAAGTGTTTCAAATCTTTGTTTTTATTTTTGTGGCCTACATCATTCACATAGCAGCACAGAACAAAAAATGCTGGGTTAAAAACAACCCAAGTTGGGTAAAATATGGACAAACCCAGCAGGTTGGGTTAAAAGGCACCTGTTATGCCCTCTTTCACATGATGTAATATAAGTCTCTGGTCTGGTCAAGTTTAATCTTAAAAATACCCCACAAATTTGCCCCTATTTGGGGATGAGTAAAAACATGCCTTTTACTATATTACTATATTGCTGGCTAAAAAAATAAATCCAAAATTGGTTGAAAAAAATGGCTGGGTGAAAACAACCCAATCCCTGGTTTTGTCCGTATTTAACCCAGCAGTTTTTAGAGTGTATGCTTAGGACAATTCAGGAATTACAAAGATTAGATAGATAGATAGATAGATAGATAGATAGATAGATAGATAGATAGATAGATAGATAGATAGATAGATAGATAGATAGATAGATAGATAGATAGATAGATAGGCAGGCTAATTTATTACAAATTGCATCAACTGATTAAATGAATAATTAAGTGTTTCCGTCACTACATTATGCTCAGTTAGGCTCTTGTGGAATGCTATGACGACACATAAAGTGAACACTAGACTTAATTTGTGGCTAGCGAGGCTGGGGCCATATGATAAAACATAATGCTTGAATGCAATGAAAATGACTTGCACAGAGTGTGATGATCCTGCATTTAGCCTATATATGAACAGACCTTTATAACTAAGGCAGATGTAAAGGCCATAATAATACCATAACTTTCCCTTAATTTTCATAATTGTTAAGAATAGTTAGAATAAAATAGTCAATTACATGTCACTTTGTAAGTTTATAATCCCAGTAGGCCTATAGGCGCCAATCCTGTGAGTGCTCAGGGGCTTGAGCACCTAAGAAAAAAACACATTCTCCATTCATTTTAACCAATTAACATTTCGACAGCGCATCCATGTAATGCGCAAGCACGAATCTCTCGGATTTCTTTCACTCTCATAAAACTGGAAGTGAGCTCTCAAATATGCCTCTGCTCTCGCTCAGATATTACATGTCAGCACTCTAACATTGCCCTGTGCACTCACGAATCTTTACATGATCTTTCTGAAGAATTATCTTCTCTCTCCTGGATAAGGTTGCCAGAAAAAAACACCAGACTTTCACAGTTGACTGATGAAAGTGTATCTTTAAATTGTAAAGAAATTAAGCATCCATTTTGTTTCATGATAGCTATAGCATTTTCAAGCTGACTTTAGTCAGCCAGTTCTCTGTTCATTTATTTTATTCTTTAGTAGTTATTTGAGTTGTGCTTCTTGTAAATAGGTACTAATGTAATTATTTTATTTAGTGAACCACTAATGATCATCAGGTAGGTCTGTAGGCCTAGCGAGAGAGCGACCGGTGGCAACATAATTATGGCGCAAGTAACTCAATTACTTGAAGACATGTTAGGGTTCTTTAGAGATACAATGTTCCAGCAAGTCTGCTTAATCAATTACCAAAGTAGCATGTCAAAATTATTCAGCAAAATAAGATTTTCTTATCAAGGTGATAAAATCTTGTGTAGCAAAAATGAGTACACCCACTAAATAAAACAAAATAATTTTTTTTCTGGTGCACATTTAAGGCAATGTTTGATCAAGTACCCTTCACTATTATTGCTTTGTATTGTCGTTGTTTTGTATCAGAGAGATTGTGAGTGATTATAATTTTGTACCTGTGATATTTCTTGTTAACTTGACCCATGCCTGATTGACTACGATTTTGGATTCTGATTTTGAACTGTTTGCAGACTTGTATATCTCTTGTAAATACCTTGGTAAATAAGTTAAGGGATGTAGGGGATTTGACGCCATTTTATTTTGCTCATCTTTTTACACTCTTTTTGGTTTAGGGAGTCAGGTAAGTTTAAACTGTATTTTTTCCCCTTAAATTTGATTTAGGAAGTGTAGAGGTTTAAAAAAAAGATGTTGTTATTTTGGCCTTGTCTGCCACTGACGCTAAACCCTTATTGTTATACCTCAACACCTATAAAAAGTGAAAAGCATATAGAAATACATGTTAATTGAATAGAATAGAATTTAATTAAATAAAGCTCTTGTTATTTGGCATCTCTCTGTTAGTGACCTTTTCCTGTTAGTGACCTTTTCCTGTTAAGGCCGACCCCTAGCGGTCACAACACTGATGATTTAACATTTAATTAAGTCTTTAACTAGTCAAAATGTAACATGCTGCATATGATTATGGATATGAACACTAGATTTTATTAGCTCTGGTGTGCCTATAGCTTAAACCAGTGTTTCTCAACCAGGGGTCCATGGACCCCTAGTGGTCCTTGACATAATGCCAGGAGGTCCTTATAAAATATCTGAATATGAATTTTTGTATATTTTGACATTTGACATGTTCCTATAAAAGAAGAAGATAACATATGTATAATATAACTGACAATATGACTAAATATAGGACAAGTCAACTAACTTAGTAGTAAATTATACTTGATTGCATTTGGTCGTCACAAAGACATTAATGATACCAACGAGCCAATTTTATTCTGGGGTCCTTGAGGATGGTTCCAAATATGATGGGGGTCCATTACTCAAAAAAAGGTTGAGATTCACTGGCTTACACAGTAATATTACACTAGAGAGGCCATTATCATGTGATAAAACATATTTCTTGAATGCAACGTCTATGAACAATGCACATGCTGTAGTTATAACTAAGGCAGATGTAATGGCCTGAAAGTACAATACCATAATCTTCCCTGAATTGTCATAATTGTAAAGGATAATTAGAATAAAATAGTTAATTACAAGTCACATTATAAGTTTATAATCAGATTCATATTTTTACTCAATTTAAAATGTAAATAATACAATACAAACCATGTGCACCGCAGTACATTCTCATGAGTGGCCAATGCTCGATTTGGGTGCGAGGGGATGGCATCCCGCTTGTTGAAAAAACTGACATTTTATATATCTGTCACGTTTCCAGTCATTCCCGGACTTTATTTCCCATAATCCTCCCTGGCAATCACCTGCACTCACTTCACCAATCAGTAATCACCACACCCAGCTGCACATTCATACAAATCATTTATTATATAAAAACAGTCGCAAACAAGTGAGCAATACATTTGGATACAGCAATTGCATATGCTTGACATGCAAATGTCTATGTAGGGTATTGTTTTGTTTTTAAGGGATAAGTGGTAAAACAGAACATTTTTCTTGCAACGTTTTCCAGTTTCTCTGCAATGAGTGCATGAGATGCCACAGTGTCACAGAAGAGTGACACAATGGAGAGTCCATGTGTGCATATATAATTAAATATTTATTTATTTATTCTGCATATTATATATTCTGTTTTACTTTTAATATAATTAATTTATTCATTCAATTTTCAGTTTTGTTTATTTATTTATTTATTTTTTATTTTATTGCTCTTTTCAAGATTCAGGTTTCTTTTGAAAAAAGTTCTTACGTCATTAAGAAAAGAGAACCCACCATATCGCATCCGAATGTTTTTCTCAGCTTGCCAATGTGCCTGCTGTTCATATTCATTGTCCAGTTTTTCTTTTTCTTTTTCAAAAGCTTCACCTTCAAGTGTAGCCCTCAGAGCTTCTGTTTCCTTCTTTCTCTGTTCCTCAATCTCTTTCAGGATGTGACATTTTTCCGCCTCAATCTTTTTCTCTGTTTCAAGAATCTCATTGACATAATTTTGCCCACCATTCCCAGTAACGATTCTGTCAATCTGTTCAAACAACTGAATGACCTGTTCAGGATTTTGTTCTTTATTGTTGAACACTTGGAATCTTCCACTGCAAGTTTTGATGAAACTGAGCAGTTTTGGGCTGCGCCGCACAAATGTGTGAATGTTCTCCTCCAGTTGATCTCCATGAGTGAACAGTGCCATGGTGTATGAAGAGGATTCCTCACCAAAAATGTTTTGAATGATTTTAACAGCTTCTGCCTCTTCATCAGTGAATCTGCCCAGCTGAATCACAACTAAGAAGACATGTGGACCAGGAGCAGAGAGTAAAATGCAATGCTTAATTCTGCTGACCACTTCATCTGTAGTCAGGCTGGTGTCAAATAGACCCGGGGTGTCAATAACTAATATGTTTCTTCCATTAACTGTTGCATTATTTTTTTCACATTGCTTAGTCACAGAGGAGGATGATATCTCAGATTTAAAAACCTTTTTTCCCAGGATGGTGTTGCCTGTTTCACTTCTTCCTGCCCCTGTCATTCCAACCAAAAGAATCCGGAGCGGTTCGTCTGGATGATTAATAAGAATTACTTTTAATTTAGCCCTAATATATTCTCATAGACAGCAAAATATACATTCATTACAATTAGTGATATTCATTTTCATCATAAATGTATAAATAAAACTATGTATTACTATTGTTTAGACCTGTATTTGAGATTTAAAAAAACAGTAGGCCTACCTAAATCCTTTTTGATTTTATAGGAAGTGTTTTGTTTGTTGTCACATATCTGAAAGTTAAGTACATAATATTATTATACAATGTTTCACATATATCACATTATATTACTGTTTTCTACATTTCATTTGCTTACATGTGCAATTATATATATATAAAAAAAAGATAATAAATCTGTTCCCTGCTTCCTCACTATAGGGGATATATCTGTCAAAGTTCACTTCACTTGACAAAATGTGATCATATGAAACACCTTGCAGCAAGCACAGATGAAACTCACATTTATGCATAATGTTTCAGTTATAATGGCATAGTATATCTGTATAATAAAATATGAATATTATTAACCCTTTGATGTGCAAGCTATGAAAACCCCTTCTAATGTGCAACATGGGTCAAAAATAACCCATATTAATTTCCTATGTAATTTCAATCATGACTGAGTGTTTCTTCGCTGAATCTTTGAAATAAATGTATTTTATCATTCATTTATTCCAGGTATTCCTTAAATATCTTGTTTTTGATTGTCAAAAATCATTATGTTCATTTTTTCTTTCTTTATAAACAAACACAGTTTTTGTATGTCTACATCAATTTTACACACATGGGTCAAAAATGACCCATATTCATTTCCTGTGTAATTTCAATCATGACTGAGTGTTTCTTCGCTGAATCTTTGAAAGAAATGTATTTTGTCATTTATTTATTCCAGGTATTCCTTAAATATCTTGTTTTTGATTTTCACAAATCATAGCTTTTATATTTCTACATCAATTTTACACACATGGGTCAAAAATGACCCATATTAGAAACCTTTGCAAATTTTCGCAAGTAGGAACATATTTACTGCAGACAACTATTCATCTGCCACACATTTCATGTCTCAACATGGCTGCTTTTGTATATTTGATGGATGAAAGTCATATTATATTTCATAGGCTATATATTATATTTCATAATCTTTATTTTTTTGTCATAAACCAATGCTACTGGTCACCTTTTGCATTACCAATTACTTTTTAGGAACACTGACAGATTTAAAGGGTGACCAATTGCATTGATTTATGACAAAAAATTATGAAATATATAGCCTAATAATATTGAATATAATAAGACTTGCATCCATCAAATATACAAAAGTAGCCTTGTTAAGATGTGAAATGTGAGACAGATGAACAGTTGTCTGCAGTAAATATGTTCCTACTTGCAAAAATTTGCAAATATTAAAGATTTCTATATGGGTCATTTTTGACCCATGTGTGTAAAATTGATGTAGAAACTGTGTTTGTTTATAAAGTAAGAAAGAAAAAATAAACAATTATTTGTAGAAAATCAAAAACAAGATATTTAAGGAATACCTGGAATAAATGAATTATAAAACACATTTCTTTTATAGATTTAGCAAAGAAACCCTCAACCATGATTGAAATTACATAGGAAATGAATAAGGGTCATTTTTGACCCATGTTGCACATTAGAAGGGTAGTGATAGAAAAATTATTTTTATTCAAAAAGTAATAAAATAAAATAAAATGAGGCTTTGTGATGATCAAAAAGAAGTTAATTGAGGAATACCTGGAATACTGAATGATGAAATTAATTTCTAGCAAAGATATAGAAAATAAAAACTCAGCCGGGTCATTTTTGACCCATGTTGTGCATCAAAGGGTTAATAATACTATACATGTAATACACCCATGTGTATTTTATTTATCACATATATAAATGTAAATAATAGGCTACACCCATGTGAATTTATGTAAAATATATATTAGATTGAATTTTATAATTTGTAATATTCTAATAATCAGGTGATATCTCTGATTTCTGTTGCAATATTTAATATAAAGATTAAGTAATATTGTGTTTGTTTTTAGCTGCATGAATCATGATAATTGCATTAAACTACAGTAAACCGATAAATCTTAGATTCATTCAACTTTTTAATAATGCCAGAGACCCAAATACATCTCATTTAGTTTTGATAAACTTCCTCGTCCTGAGGTGGTGCGTAGTGAATATTAAGTAAATTTCCTTCTCCACTTCCTGTGAAGTGATGAGTGTTGTTTCATATGATGTTGATAGCGCTCGATGAAGTCTTGGACTGAACTTATATACTCCCTGTAATTTGGAATCTCACGTAAAATGGCCCAATACTTCTTCGCAGTGGAAATGAAACATATGATTATATGGTTTCTGTATTAAATTTTAGTACATACCTGGGTGTTCATCAGTACTCCAACAAAGATAAGTGCAAAAACCAAAAAAAAACAACTTAATTTTGATGGTTGATTTAATGGTTGCACGTTATTGTTGTTGTCCATATCTATTGAGAAAGTGAAGTTAAAACTGTTGTTCTTGCTTTTAAATATGAAAATGACATGAAAAAAAATCAAGCATTTGATGAATATTTTTTTAATCAAACAAAAACAACACTTAAAGTGGATTACAAAATTATTAATATTTCCCTTAGTTGTCTATTTTAATTTCTTAAGATATAGGAACGCATTGAAATGATTTTTGCTCATGCCACTATTCCTTGTTTATCTTGTATTACTATTTTGTGCTCCTATTAGTTATCTTGTATAAGCTTTACATCATTGAATAGTCTATAACCAACATGCTCTCTCTTTCTCACCGTTCATTTTGGAAGCAAATAATCAAGGTCCAGGTTCCAACTACAAGGCTGCGTTGTTGTTTTCTCTAAGAAGAGTTTCGTTTTCTCTGCTTAGTGAGCTGACTTGTTGCCTCACTGCCTTATCAGGAAATGACTTAACAGGCAGCGTTTGCATGAACTGACTTTGCATGTTGTTATTTCCTTGTGTGATTCCTCAGGCATTCTCCCGACTGTTATTTTCAGTTTAGTTCTATACTCACCTGCTATCCCTACCTTAAATAAACCTGATTGGCAGCATTGGTTTTCAGTGTGAATGCCACGAAAAACACACACAACACATTCTGGATCTTTGGTAAGTTGTAACAGGAATCGAGTCCAGCCTTATAGTTTAATCGTTTGTTGTACTTGCATTTTCACAGTTTTTCTTTTCTTTACATCACCAAAGTTCCAAGAGGTCCGGTTTCTATATTTCCTTCCCAGCGGAGCATCGGACAATACTTTTTTGGATCAGTTATACAATTCCATCAAGGCAGCTGTAATACTTTGTAAAAGAAAAAAAAATATCTTAAACACTCAAAATAGTCATCAAAGATGAAAATCTTGGGCCCTGAGAGCCAAAGCAGTGATGTCTAAAAACTTTTACCAATATTTAATACCAAAAAAAAAGCAAATATTTCTCCCAAATTAATATAAAAGGTTAGATCAGATGTTTTATCTGGCTATTTTTATGTATTTTTTTTTATTTTTTACATTTAGACACATGTATGGTACATAGAAGGCCTTGAGACTGAGAAAACATACTGGGGGTTCAGTGATTACCTCTTAAGAAAAAATATGGGCCATTTTAATATTTGCTCAAAGTTATACTACTAAAAACACTAAAAACAACTAAAGACAAGCAAAATTGTCATCATAAGCACAAAAAGTTAATTAGTAATTTCAGATTTTTTTGTCTTCCCTTGCCATCTCTAAATAATCTTCCAAATTATAACATTTCTTATTAATATGCTTATTAATAATAGGGGGAGGGGTGTCTAAAGGTGCCTGTTTAGTTAAATGTTAGAAGGCTTTCTCATTTTCTCATTCTCATTTTCTGCAGCATTTTAGCAAAAATATCTTGACTAAAAGTATTTTTCTGCTTACCGTGTTTCTGCTGTTGTTAAAATAATCATGTCATCTGCAGGTTTTAATGCGGTGCTTTACGTCTTTATCTGGAGAAAACATAGATACATCCACTCTCTTCCATTGTAGAAAAGTGAAGCTGCCAGTGTCCCAATATGGCACATCTTGTGCTGATTCGGGCCTGAATCTAGTTAGTGTGAAGTGGAGCAGCCCCGCCCACACTATTCATTTAGTAGCCTACAATTTTTACAGTGTGGAAAATATGTGAAACAGTTATGGAAATGTAGAAATTAAAGTTCAAGCTCCAACATGCTCATTTAATTTAAGGGATTTTGTATTTATTTTTTTATACATCCAAAACTTTTAACTTTTTACAGAGAAAAAATTAACATATTGTTGCAACATTTTACAAATATCAACATTTATTTTATATGTTTTTCTTTTATTATATAAAAAATTAAGTGCTATGCAGGCTATTTAAGACAATATTGGCAGATTAGATGGCAATACTGAACTAAACTGCAAACTGTTTGCCCTGTTTGACCTCAAATACATAAAATATTACCCTTTAAAGACATAGTTTTTAAAGTAAAGAGTAAAGGAAACACTGTACAGTACTTATTGAAACAACCAGTTCATTATTTACCCTTGTATGTTTACTTTTAAGCAGCCAAGTCTATTCCTTAAGGCAGCTGAGGGATACTGGATGTTGTTAATGGACGATTATTCACTGCAATGTCCACACACAAGTTAATATGCTCACAGTCGTAGATTTATTTTACTGTGACTGCTCTCCATTTAAAGAATCCAAATAAACAGTCAATGAATCCACAGTTACAGTCCTTCAGCAATACAGATTTCCTACTTGCAAAGCATGGAGCATATAGTAGTCAAAAATCTGTGTGCACCTTCCCTCCAGCAACACCTGCTTTTACCTGAAGGAAGGTTCCCACTTACTATATATTCTATAACCCATTACCCAAGAGTGACCCCTACTGAAACTACAGAAACTTACATGACAAAGTTTAAAATATGGACAAAATTAGCTCTTACGAGGCCTATAGCTGCAAACTAGTTGCTTTTCGGCAGAATTCGCCATTTTGAATTAAAATGTTACAACACGAGATAAACATGAATGAACATCCTCCTCAGGTATGTTGAAAGATACAGTACAACTTAGAAATCCATATGGTCACATGTAATCAATCAGTGTTTCAACCGTGGAAAGTCATGAATAAAACTGCTTGTAAAAATGTCACATTTAGGCTATTACATTTACATCAGAAAAGCCCTTCAATGTCCAAAAACTCATTAGTCAGCAACAAAAATGAACTTAGAGCTGAGTGTTTTGCTGTATAGGCTATTGCATATTCATTGTATGTGTACTTAACATGTGCTTCAATATTGAATGTATAAATCCGTTTTATGCAGACACCATTTAAATGTTTAGGAAAACGAGTAGAAACATAATTATGTTATTAAAATGTATTATAAAGTAATTATAAAACCTCCCTTATGTGTAATTTATATGTAAGAAGCTTAAATCAATTAATTTTTTTACTATTTAACAATTAGCCTAATTAGGAAATTTGCCCTGTACTGTTGGCTACCTGATTAATCCATGAATAGAAGGTTATCAAATGGAATCGCAATCTTCTGAATCAAAATTGAATCCAATTGTGAAATTTGTGTCAGTGCCCAGCCATAATGTCAATAATCATAATGTTTTTTTTTTTTTTTTACTTTACTAGCAAATGTTTTTTCCATTCATTTTCTTGTCAGACTGTGTCACGAACACAGCCTCTGTGGCTTCCTCCGATCGCCACCAGAGGGCTACCTCACCTGAATATTAACTCTATCATTGACTACATTTCCCATAACCCCATACCTGATCTGATTACCCAAACACTTGATCCCTATCACCCGGACTATTTAAGCCGATGCACACATTCACTCATTGCGAAGTCCTGTTTTCTCCAGTTATCTCTTGTGTATGACCTTGAACTGTTTATAATCATTGTGTTTGTTTGTTGCCTGCCCTGTTGATTCTGCCTGTTTACTGGATTACTCTGCCTTGTCTGCTGCCTTCCCTGATCCTTTGCCTGTCCCCGTTTACGATACATCTCTGCCTTCGACATTGTCATTGCTGGTATTTGACTCTTGCCTGTACGACTACGATTATATTAATAAAGCTGCACATGGATCCCATCGAGTCTGCCGCCTCGTTACAGACTGCACCAGAATGCTTCATTAACATGTTAAAATCATAAAAATGTTCTCATGGGGGAGAATACCCCAGACCCCCCTACAATAATTTACTTAGTAAACATGTCTCCTTTTTCACTAATTTTGAGTTTGCAGGTAAATCCATTATTTGGGAAAGAAAAGATAGAATGTATGTTGCTTGTGTCTACTGTGAATTCCACAACGTTTGCACACAAAAACAATTTAAGGCATGCGATGTTAAAAGATGCAAATAGTTAATTAAGTCTTTCAGTCATATCAGAAGGTGATCAGAATTTGCTTAATGCTTTGAAAACAACAATAACAAAACAAAAAAAAAAACAATATGGATTACTCTAGGAAGGAATGGTAGGTCTCTTTCAACTCGGTATCTTGCTAGCTGCTCATATTCATAGTTCAACTTCCTCAAGTTTAAAAGTTTACAGTCAGTGGTGAGATATAAAACGGCTATAAGGTTAATGATACAATCATAGCACTTACAAACCACAAGTGTATTAAACATGGTGAAAAATAAGTTTGTGCAATTACAGAAAAACTTTGGGTTTCATCAAATTCTTCACTAATGCTTTAAAAAATGGCGTGTCCAATGGGTCTGAATAAAATAAGCCCAAAATATTTTTGAATAGATTCTTCAAATAATTGACTACATTCTCTAAAAATGAAGGGTCTTTCTCAGCCTCCTCTCTTGCCCGCTGCTCATAATCCTCATTCACCTTTTCCCTTGCTTTTTCATAATCCTCGTCATTAAGTTTAGCCCTCAGAGCTTCTATCTCCCTCTTTCTCTGCTCTTCTGTCTCCTTCAGGATGCGTTGTTTCTCTTCCTCAATCGCTCTCTCTGCCCTTTCAAGCATCTCACTGGTGTAATACTTCCCACCATTTCCAGTGACCATTTTATCAATCTGGTCCAGCAACTGAATGACCTGTTCAGGATTTTTTTCTTTATTATTGAACGTGTGGTATCGTCCACTGCAAGTTTTGATGAAACTAAGCAGTTTTGGGCTGTCCCGCACAAAAGTGTGAATGTTCTTGTCCTCCAGCCGATCTCCATGAGTGAACAGTGCCATGGTGTATGTGGAGGATTCCTCACCAAAAATTGCTTGTATGAGTCTAACAGCTTCTGCCTCTTCATCAGTGAATCTGCCCAGCTGAATCACAACTAAGAAGACATGTGGACCAGGAGCAGAGAGTGGAATACAGAGTTTAATTCTGTTGATCACTTCATCTGCAGTCAGGCTGGTGTCAAACAGACCCGGAGAGTCAATGACAGATACTTTTCTGCCATTTATCATTGCATGAAACTTTTCACACTGTCCAGTCACAGAGGAGGAGGATATCTCAGATTTAAAAAGCTTTTGTCCCAGGATAGTGTTGCCTGTTGCACTTTTCCCCACTCCTGTTTTTCCAACCAGAAGAATCCGGAGCGGATCTCCTATCTGATATGCTTTGCATTGAAAAGAATTACAAGTATTACAAACAAATTTCAAATGATAATTTTACAATATTTTTGGACCACTGTTTGGGAAGGGGAAAAAAAAACTTTACCTCTATCATCCGAAACATCATTTTGAAGATTTTGGGGCCTAAAAATCTGGAATATATGAATACAATATCAAATATTTTATCACATTTCCTCATTTATACTATTTATTTATGTCTTAAAGGTACAATATGTAATAATTTTGGCCGCTAGAAGCCTATTCAAAACAAAGGCGTAGCTTGATGACGGCAAGTTTTAGAGCAGAATCTTAGGACATGTGGCCTCCATCTCAATGGAAGGTGCAAAAGAATAGAGATAGGACTCTGGAACATATCATGTTCATGGATGAGGTTATTTAGTATGAAGCAGAGCAGGACTGAGTTTTGTGGGAGCTGGACGAGGCCGCTGGAGAGATTGCGCAACACACGCCTCACGAGCAGCAGAACTTTTATTATGCCGCAGTCACCAGCACAGCTTCCGGTTTTCTGGTCATGAGTATGAGCAAAGAATATACTCTTTGGTTTGAGGAAACACAAGTCTGTTTATTATTAGATACATTTGAGTGTGTTGAAAATGATGTTATAACGTTACTCCGTGCGTTCGCTCGGCGGCTGCTGTGAGACACTTGTTTGAGACACACTGCAGTAAGATAGATTGATTTTAGAATATCATATTAAATATTGGATGTCTTGTGTTGAATGGCATGCAATTAATTTTAATACATATTGTATAATGGGAAAAAAATTATGTATTACTGTTAATAAAATAAAGTTGCATCTGATTATGTTATGTTTATTTGACAAAATATTGTTTTTCTCTGAGGCATGGAAAATCAAGAAAATTGATTTAAACAATAAGACTAAACTTGTTGAGCTATATAACAACAATTAGTTTTCTGTCTATAAATGTATCAAAACAGTTGTTCCCTTGTCTATTAAAGGTGTAATATATTAAAGCGTCTTTGGTGTTTCCATGGTTTCTACAAAATAAAACCTGAAACTGAGGGTAACGCGGGTATGACGCAATTGACAGGCGACTCTTCACACGTCCCGAAGCCTTGGTTAAAATTGCAATTTTCTCACAATTTACAAATAGTTGGAAACATTTGGGATATTGTAAGTACTCAAGTGAACAAAATATATAACACTGGCCTAGTGGATATTTTGGATATTTTACTGCAAAAATATTACATATTGCACCTTTAAAAAACAAAGTATTAAGTGTCTTTAAACACTGAGGTCATACCAGTGCATCAAGTAATAGCTTTCTTTTTTATGAAATTATTTATTAAACTAAATAAAATCTAAATATAATATTAGTCTACGCTAGTCTCTCTCTGTTTATCCTGAGGTTTGCCATAACCTGCCATATCCAGTCCGTATCCAGTTTGAGATGAAGGACCTGCGCCTAGAAAGGATGAAAACGCAGCCCTGAAGTGTCAACTTAACTATCCCCTGCGAATGCCTCCTTTCCTTTCCTTTCCTTTCCTTTCCTTTCCTTTCCTTTCCTTTCCCTATGTATAGATAACATTATCAAAATTATTCCAGTTTGCATAGATCCACAGACATGACTAATTTTTCTGTATTATGCGGACCAGACAAGTAATTTGGCAAATATCACTTTGTAAAAAAGACCAAGCATCTGCGCACATACACATGAACATCAAACACATCAAACGCGGAAACATGACTAAACATGTAAATGAATGGCAAAAATGCATTAAAGGTCCTCTGTTTTCAATAGGAAAGATGTAATTCATGTGGCCCCTAAGTTAATAATTAACAATCTTTACAACGGAAGTGATTTCATTTAGCTTGATAATAATATTTTCTTAGAGATGCTGTAAAGCCAAAACAATCTCTGTCAATGAATTTTCCTATTATCACTGTGAGGCTGCTTTGAAACAATCTGAATTGTGAAAAGCACTATATGAATGAAGATGACTTGACTTGACTTGACTTGAGTGTGTGACTTGAATTTTCAAATACATACCTGCAATGCTATTGCAGCAGAGACACCAATTACGCCAAGGATTACCAGGTAAATGAAGGGAGATGTGACCCATGAGCCTGAGGTCGTTGATGGTTTTGAAGGAGAATTTGCAGTGTCCTCCATAACTAAGCTAATGAGAGAGTGAGGGAAACAGTTGTTCTTGCTATAGAATATGAGTAAAACCAATATTATGGACCAGGTCAATGGGGACAGTGCCCTGCATGAGGCTTTAACCTACTACAGGACCAGAAAAAGCCACTGCAGATGTAATCTTGATATACACATATACAAAAAGTGCTTCAGACTCATTGTTGGCAGTTGGCACAGTTTTAAATAAAGAAATGAGAAATACTATGTGTTCCTAGTCAGCCATATAGTCATTTTCAAACAATAGTTGGGTTAAATAAAACTACCCAGCAGGTTGGGCAAACATTTAACCCAACAGTTGGGTTAAAACAACCCAATCGCTGGGTTTGTCCATTTTCAACCCAACTTGGGTTCTTTTTAACCCAGCATTTTTTAGAGTGTTTATTCTAGATTCCCTACATGTAAAGTAAAACATTTCAAAAGTAATTTTGATGATTAGAGCGTACAGCTCATGAAAGTGCAAAATCCAGTATCTCAAAATATTAGAATATTTCCTAAGATCAATCAAAAAATGGATCTGCAAAACAGAAAAGTTCAAGTTCTTTAAAGTATGTTCATTTGTACACTCAATACTTGGTCGGCAGCACATATTACAGCAAATGACTTGCTCAAATTACAGCATCAGTGAAGTGTGGCATGAAAGTGATCAGCCTGTGGCACTGCTGAGGCACTATTGAGCCTTCAGATCATCTGTATATTGTTGGATCGACTGTTTCTCATCTTTCTCTTAAATATCCCATAGATTCAGGGGTCAGGCATGTTGGCTGGCCAATAAAACACAGTAATATCATGGTCAGCAAACCACTTGGAAGTGCACTGTGAGCAGGTGCTAAAGTCCTGCTGGACAAGGAAATCAGCATCTCCATAAAGCTTGTTCAGCAGATGGAAGCATAAAGTGCTCCAAAATCTCCTGGAAGATGGCTGCATTGACTTTGCACTTGATAAAACACAATGGACCAACACTAGCAGATGTCACGGCCCCCCAAATCATTACTAACTTCAGAAACTTCCCACTAGACTTCAAGCAGCTTGGATTCTGTGCCTCTCCAGTCTTCCTTCAGACTCTGGGACCATGATTTCAACATGAAATGCAAAATTCACTTTTATCTGAAAAGAGGACTTTCGACCACTGTTCACTGTCCAGTTCTTTTTCTCCTTAGCCCAGGTAAGATGCTTCTGATGTTGTTTCTGTTTCAGAAGTGTCTTGGTAGTCCTTTTCCTGAAGATGTCTGAGTGTGGTGACTCTTGATGCGCTGACTCCGGCTTCATTTGACTCATTGTGAAGCTCTCCCAAGTGTCTGACAGTATTCTCAAGCTTGTGGTCATCCCTGTTGCTTGTGCACCTTTGCCTATCCTATTTCTTCCTTCCAGTCAACTTTGCATTTAATATGCTTTGATACATCACTCTGTAAACAGCCACCCCATTCAGTAATGATCTTCTGTGACTTACTCTCTTTGTGGAGGCTGTCAATGATTGTCTCCTGGACCATTGCCAAGTCAGCAGTCTTCCCCATTAATGTGGTTTCAAAGAAAAAGAGATACCCGGAATTTATACTGTAGGGATGGTCATTTAATGAAACTCAAATGTAAATATTCTAATTTTTGAGATAATGGATTTTGGACTTTCATTAGCTGTATGCTTGTCACAGACACGTCAGGTTCCAATATCCACCAATCACAGCGCACACCATCTCCTGACTACTGATCACCGCCACCTGCACCTCATCACCGCACTCATCAGCAGCACCATAAAGAGCACACACACAGAGCACTCCATGTCCGGTCTCGTTTGCATCTACTCATGTTTATGCTTACCTCAAGGACTCCCCGCTACATACTTACCTGTCTCCAGTGTGCTTCCTTCCCTTGTGTACCTCGTCTACTGTGTGTGAGTGCTCCAGTCAGCTCCAGTAATCCCCAGCGATCTCCAAGCTCCAGCGTGTTCACAGATCTCCACATCTGAAAGTAAAAGGACAGTAACTATCTCCATATCTATCATCTAAACATCCATTGATTCATCTCTACTTACCTGTTCCTTGCTCCTTGCTCTACTGGTGTCAATAAACGTCAAGTTACCTGTTTACATCTGTGTGTACCGTAACAGAAGACCGGACCAACACCACAGACCCAGTATGAGCCAACCGGATCCCTTTCAGGCCCTGGTGGATGCACTTTGGCGAACCCTCATCACCAATCCGCCACCATCTCCAGTCTCTTCTCCCTCACCTGCACCAGCGAGCCCCGCAGCCAGCACCACTGGATCTCCTTCACTGACGCCGTACGCCAGTCCCATGGCCAAACCGGCGCCCTACTCAGGATCGGCGGAGGATTGCAGCGGATTCCTGCTGCAATGCGAACTGGTCCTGGAGATGCAGCCGCACCTATAACTGAACGATACTTCCAAAATCGCCTTTCTCATCTCTCAGTTAAGCGGCAAAGCATTGAAGTGGGCCGATTCCATCTGGTCACAATGTGGTGCAGTGACGCAGTCCTATCCAGCGTTTATTTCCCACTTCCGGGAGGTGTTCGGGAAACCGATCACAGATTCATCAGCTGGTGAGAAACTCTATAATTGTCTATTTACGACTATGCTTTGCAATTCAGGACGCTTGCTGCAGTTAGTGGATGGAACGTACAAGCTCTAATTACCACATTTCGTCAAGGATTGGAACCTCGGGTACGGCTGCATCTCGCTGCATACGAGGATTCCATGGGCCTCGAGAAGTTGATCCAGCTATCAATCCGCTGTGCCACTCGTATGCAGGCGTGCCTCCAAGAGCACCAGGACCAGTCACTCTCCAACACGCTCCTCTGCCGGTCCGAACTTCGTCTCCGGCGCCCTCTGCCGGCAGTTACGTCTCAAGACCTCTCTGTCTCCGACGATCTACCAGATCAACTCAATAACAGGCAAGCCTCTCAGCTGTAAGCACGTCCGTACCGTCGCAGGACCCCTCAAATTTCAAGTTGGCTTATTACATCAAGAGGAATTACATCTGCTCATTCTGGAGGATTCCACCGCTGACGTGGTTCTGGGGCACCCATGGTTGGAGCAGCACAACCCGACCATCTCCTGGAAGACAGGCGAAATCCTGAAGTGGGGCGACACCTGTTTCTCTCGCTGTCTGACTGAACTTCCTGTGCCATCCTCTCCGTCTTCTGATCTCTCCCTCTGCGCAACATCCATCGAGAGTCCAGTTGAACAACGACCCATCGACATCCCAAAGTGTTACGCCCCCTTCAGCGACGTCTTCTGCCCGCGGAGGGCTTCCAAGCTGGCTCCACACCGGCCATGGGACTGTGCCATCGACCTGCTTCCGGGTGAACCAGTGCCGAAGGGTAAGATATACCCACTATCCATCCCGGAGGAGAAGGCCATGGAGGATTACATCAAGGAGGCCCTGGCTCAAGGATACATCTGGACGTCTACTTCCCCTGCTGCTTCCAGTTTCTTCTTTGTGGCTAAAAAGGATATCCCCTTCCTCTCGTCCCAGCGGCCCTGGAACATCTCCGTGGTGCCACTGTGTTCACGAAGCTGGACCTCCGCAGCATGTACAAGTAGACTCCACCCATGTGCCATCCTCTCCCGCAAGCTCAGCCCGGCGGACGTCAACTACTCCATCGGTGACAGGGAACTCCTCGCTGTGAAGCTTGCCTTGGAAGAGTGGAGGCATTGGTTGGAGGGAGCCAAACAAGCGTTCCTGGTTCTAACAGACCACAAAAACCTGGAGTATCTTCGTTCCGCCAAAAGGTTAAACCCAAGACAAACCCGATGGGCCATGTTCTTCTCCCGATTCAACTACACCATCTCCTACCAACCAGGCTCGAAAAACATTAAAGCTGATGCTCTCTCCCGTCTCCATGCTCCCAAAGAAAAGACTGAAGAACCCGAGCCAATCATCCCGGGCTCACTCATTGTAAGCCCCATCACTTGGTCAGAGGAGACCATTCCCTCCTCCAATGCCTCCACAAACCCTCCGCCGGGCTGTTCACCTGGCTTGCTCTACATCACCCGGACACGACGCACTCCAACCATCCACTTCGCTCACACGTCACTAGGCACTGGTCACCCGGGGGTCAATGAAACCCTCTCGTTGCTGAAAGAACGCTTCTGGTGGCCAGGGATGGCAGCTGATGTCAGAAGGTACGTGCAGGGCTGTAGGGAGTGCGCCATCTCCAAGAGTCCTCGTCATCTGCCAGCTGGGAAACTCCTTCCTCTGCCCGTTCCCAACCGACCATGGTCACACCTAGGAGTGGACTTCATAACTGACCTCCCCGTCTCTGATGGAAATACCTGCATCCTAATCATCATAGACCGTTTCTCCAAATCTTGTTGTCTCATTCCACTACGAGGATTGCCCACTGCCATGGAAACCGCAAAGATGCTCTTCAACCACGTGTTCAGGTATTTCGGAATACCAGAGGACATTGTATCAGACAGAGGACCCCAGTTCATCTCCAGAGTATGGAAAGCGTTTCACTCCCTCCTAGGTGTGGCCGTCAGCCTAACTTCGGGATACCATCCGCAGTCGAACAAGCAGACTGAAAGGAAGGTCCAGGAGATCGGCCGCTTCCTCCATACCTTCTGTCATGACCACCAGGACTCTTGGAACCAGTTCCTGGGTTGGGCCGAGTATGCCCAGAACTCTCTCCGGCAGTCGACTACAGGACTCACACCATTCCAGTGTGTACTCGGCTACCAACCCCAACTGTTCCCCTGGACCGGGGAACCCTCCAACGTTCCAGCAGTGGATTACTGGTTCTGAGAGAGCGAGAGGGTCTGGGACTCAGCTCACCACCAGCTGCAGCGAGCCCTGCGCAGACGCAGAATGACAGCGGACCTTTGGCGTTCCAACACTCCTGTCTTCCAGCCCGGAAAGAAGGTATGGCTGTCTACTCGGGACATCAGACTGCGTCTGCCCTACAAAAAGCTGAGTCCCTGGTTCATTGGCCCATTTCCCATCATCAAGCAGGTCAACCCAGTCACCTACCAACTTCAGCTACCACAAGGGTATCGTATTCACTCCACGTTCCACGTATCACTCCTCAAACCTTACCACCCTTCTGCTCTCTCCACAGGACCTGACGTGACTCCCGCTGAGCCCCCCCTTCCACTCATCCTGGAAGACGGCGCAGCATACAAGGTTCATGAGATCTTGGACACCTGGCGTTGTGGTGGTCAGCTGGAATAATTAGTCGACTGGGAAGGATACGGCCCCGAGGAATGCTCATGGGTCCCAAGAAATGACTTCCTTGACCCCAACTTAGTCCAAACTCTCCACGAGAGCCACCCTGATAGACCGGCACCGCGGGGAAGAGGACGACAACCACGGCGTCGGGGTCCTTGGCCCTCAGAAGCGGGCCGTGGAGGGGGGGGTACTGTCACAGACACGTCAGGTTCCAACATCCACCAATCACAGCGCACACCATCTCCTGAGTACTGATCACGGCCACCTGAAACCTCATCACTGCACTCATCAGCAGCACCATAAAATGCAAACACACACACACACAGCACTCCATGTCCGGTCTCGTTCGCATCTACTCATGTTTATGCTTACCTCAAGCACTGCCCGCTACATACTTACCTGTCTCCAGCGTGCCTCCTTCCCTTGTGTACCTTGTCTACTGTGTGTGAGTGCTCCAGTCAGCTCCAGTAATCCCCAGCAATCTCCAAGCTCCAGCATGTTCACAGATCTCCGCATTTGAAAGTAAAAGGACAGTAACTATCTCCATATCCATCATCTAAACATCTATTGATTCATCTCTACTTACCTGTTTCATGCTCCTTGCTCTACTGGTGTCAATAAACGTCAAGTTACCTGTTTACATCTGTGTCTGCCTCCTGTGTACCGTAACAATGCTCTAATCAACAAATTTAATAAAAAAAAAAAAACTTTTGAAATGTTTTACTTTACATGTAGGGAATCTAGTATAAATGAAGTTTCATTTACAAAAATAATTTAAAAAAAAATAATTTACAATGAAAAAAATGAACTTTTTCACGATATTCTAATTATATGACCAGCACCTGTATATAAAAAACGGGGGGCAGAGCAAAGAGAAACACGGCCACGAGATGAAATGCTATTGTGAAAGTTTTCACAAATCGAGCTTGACCTAAAACAATGTTCTTTTATTCCAGCAGTCTGCGTGCTTATTGGTAATAGACGTTAAACATGAAGAACGCCTTCACATTCCTTACTGACAGACTTAGCAAGGGTTTTACGGACAAGAGCTTTGCTGTGGAAAAAAATTCACAGATCAAGCTGGTGAAGATAACACCGGTTTCATTCCTCTAAGTGTCCAACTTTTGGAGCTATAGCCATTTTAAAATTAAGAGTCGCTACGAAAAAAAAAACTGATTTTGGCACAAAGGACAGTCACCTTAATTCACAAATCATGGAGAATGATATTCGGTATTATTTGCATGTTTATGACAGCGCACTGTATTTATAGCCAAAATAAATCTGAATATCAATCTTTATTGCGGTTACGGTTTGTGGCTATTAAAAGAAATAATTTATTTTGAAATTACAAAATATTTTAATGAAGTACATGTTGCTGGTGCATAGCCACAAACTGTAAATCCATAAATCAAACCACAAGAGATAGGGAGAATGGAAAAAGCAGACAAAAAATCTTGGATTTAGTGTAGATACAGTTTGATATACAATATTTGAAGTCACACGGGCGACATTTAGCATTTCAATGCCATTTGGAGATTTTTAGTCTATAAAAAGTGGCATGAATGTGTATATGAATCCAATGATATATACATTAATATGGTTTTTGACTAGTACACCTGTTCTCTGTTTCTTTGATTCCCTGAGTCTCAGTGTATTTAAGCCTTAAGTTTTCTCAGTTAGGCTATATGATCCGCGTTAAAGGTTATGTTAAATATATATCCCTATCTGTATTTATTATCTTTGGATTAAGCTACACACTAACCGTGACAACTGGTAGATACAAAAGTGAAAGATAAACTCACCTTTGATGTCGAGCTCATAAGAGTCAGGATGCCTGTAATGTACAGAGTTAGCCTACCTTTTCCGGGGTTGTACCGAAATCTGACTCCCCTTCGCGTGCACGCGCATCACATTAATACACGCAGGCAGCAGCAAGTATAAACCATAAAGTGTAAACGCACTTCATTTAGCATATGTCTTTATTGATCGATTTTTCACACAGCAAGCACCCAGAACTTACATGGAAGCATTTTCGACACTTAAATAAATAGCTAAGCATAAATTGAACTAGTGTCAATGACACTTTTCCGAGCTTACATGAATATTCAAAAGAACACATGAATTACATGGATATTAATATACAGCCATGATTTGCCAGAGGTGTCATTAGGACACGCCAAACGAACCAATAGCATTTAAGTAACCTGTTTTCGTTATGTTTTGTTTCTGTTTTACCTTGAGAGTCTTTAAGTTTTATAAGTTTGCCTAAATGTATGGTAATAATAGACTATTAATAATATAAACTCCTGTAGGCATCAGTAAACTTTCTTAGTTTGCATAAGCACTTCTAATCTCGGTAGACTTGAATTTCTTGTTTTATGTCATGTTTCTAAAACTGCACACATGCATGATGTACTTTAAATATATTTTAATGATTATCTTAATAGGCCATGATGACTTTTGCGATAACAAAAATAATGTCTATATAGCGAATAACCTTAATTCTTGTGCCAATAAATATCCCTGTACACCATACAAATCAGATACTTTTCTTTTTTAACAAAAACATTCTACATTTCCTTTCCTTCACCCACTCTTCCCCAAATCTCTTCTCTAAGTGCGGAGATTACCTGAAATTCACCCAAAATCTATATGGTTTAATGTAAACAATTATCACACAATGCTATACATGTTTGGTATCATTTGAAATGTTTCAGTGCGACTGGTACAAATGTCTAATTCCCAGAAGGTGATAAGGTTTTAAGAGTTTAGAGATATTTTGCTTCCTGTGGTATGTGTGACCCCTTTCACAGGGTCTTTCATGCAAATGGCTTTCTGTCCCCAAAAAGGTGTAAACTACCCAGTCTGGCACCCTGATTATTGCAAATTTCCATTTTAAACTATAAAATGTTTCCAATTGAAAAGAAGTTCCTGTCTTGGTCTGAGTATTTAAAGAGATGTTGAAAGAGGCTCAGGGCGCAATTCTGTTGTCAGATCAGCCCACATTGCTGAGTGTCCAGGAATTGGCATGCTACATTTACCTCACTAATATATTCATAGTCCATAACCCCACAAATCTAAGCTCAGGTTAGTAACTGACTAACAGTTTAGGTGGAGCAGTGGGGCACACCAACTGATACTAACACATTGGCATTAGTTATGTCGGCTATATTTAGACTGTGTAGGCTAATAATGGGTTTTCCATTCAGAACAGAGTTGGACCAATTGTTGTTGGACCAATGTAAACAGGGTGAGCCTCAACCTCAGAATATTGTAATATTATTCTAACTAGTGTACAGGGGAAACCACCGCATTATTATATAAAGTTACCATTAGAGAAGTTAAATTGGTCAGCTTGAATCTATGGTAATGGTCATGACGTCTGGTTAGATATAGTTAAATAGAATAATCAAATGTGTAGCTAAACTATTATACAAATGACCAATCATCAATTGGCATTCTAAACTAAATTTGAGGTCATAATAAAATGGAGTCAGATAATAGTTTAACTGGAATTAAATTACTTTGTCACGCTGAAAAGACCGAACGCTCAAGAAACCTTCCCCGTCATATGGGAAAACCGCCATTGAGCCGTTTGGGTGGGCCTTACATCGCTATTTGCACTTTTTTTTATTTCCACAAGGTAGAGTTTTGTTTACATAGGTTGCCAGCCCTCTTTTCAAATAATAGTCATATTCGTCATAGTCATAGTCACATACATATAATACGTAGGCATTCTCTCCATTCAGATAATACTAAAACATGGATTTTTTGTTTTGTTTTTGTCAAATTATATTTTTAATATTTCTTGAAGGGAAATATTCTGGGGATTAAAGTTTAAACATTCATTGCATAACAATATCATACAAAACGTAAGGTCAAGAGGTTTATACTGTATAAATATACAGTGGATAAACAATGTCACAATGCATATTTCTCAAATATGAAAACAGGAGATATCTCAAGAAGCTAGAATTTATAGGCAACACATATGCTTCTTTTATAAACAAGTTTATAACAGAGACACATTTATCAAACATTTTACATTCAACTTCATATTTCCATACTTCCATATTATTAAACTTTAATATGTCCTTTCACCAGAATGTACAGTGCACATGTGCTATTTATTAATAACTTTGCAA
This sequence comes from Chanodichthys erythropterus, assembly GCF_024489055.1. Lineage (NCBI taxonomy): Eukaryota > Metazoa > Chordata > Actinopteri > Cypriniformes > Xenocyprididae > Chanodichthys > Chanodichthys erythropterus. Next base: position 33,370,426 of record NC_090232.1, on the reverse strand, counting down.
ACCTAACTTTAAATATAAATGGTGAGGTTTTAAATGCCTTCTGTAATTAGGTTTTCAGTAGCAACATGTGGTCAATTTTTCATGTGGGCCATATCAAAAGGTGATCAAAAAAAGAATTTGCTTAAAGCATTAATCAAAGAACTTACCACTTTGAATATGAATGGAAGGTCTATTTCAGCTTGGGATCTTGCCCGCTGCTCATATTCATCGATTAACTTTTTAAAAGCTTTTTCATAGGCCTCACCTTCAAGTTTAGCCCTCAGAGCTTCTATCTCTCTCCGTCTCTGCTCTTCTGTCTCCTTCAGGATACGTTGTTTCTCTTTCTCAATTGCTCGCTCTACCCTTTCAAGCATCTCACTGGTGTAATACTGCCCACCATTTCCAGTGACCATTTTATCAATCTGGTCCAGCAACTGAATGACCTGTTCAGGATTTTGTTCTTTATTATTGAACATGTGGTATCGTCCACTGCAGGTTTTGATGAAACTAAGCAGTTTTGGGCTGTCCCGCACAAAAGTGTGAATGTTCTTGTCCTCCAGCCGATCTCCATGAGTGAACAGTGCCATGGTGTATGTGGAGGCTTCCTCACCAAAAATTGCTTGTATGAGTCTAACAGCTTCTGCCTCTTCATCAGTGAATCTACCCAGCTGAATCACAACTAAGAAGACATGTGGACCAGGAGCAGAGAGTGGAATACAGAGTTTAATTCTGTTGACCACCTCAGATGTGTTTAAGCTGGTGTCAAACAGACCCGGAGAATCAATGACAGATACTTTTCTGCCATTTATTATTGCATGAAACTTTTCACAATGTCCAGTCACAGAGGAGGATGATATCTCGGATTTAAAAAGCTTTTGTCCCAGGATAGTGTTGCCTGTTGCACTTTTCCCCACCCCTGTTTTTCCAACCAGAAGAATCCGGAGTGGTTCACCTGTCTGATGCACTGTACATTAACAAGAATGATATCATTTTCAACTCTTGCTAATTTATTTAAATTTATTTAAAAGAACATTGAAATACACCTATATTAAACATTTTTTTATCACTATTCATCATCCTTACAGAACTTATATTGTAATATATTTATGTATATCAAAAAAGATTTGAAAAAATACCTATATCATCAAAATCTTGTTTTTGTTGCTTTAAGATCTAGAAGTGAAAGAAATGCAAATTAACACCTGTACATTAGAGTGCGCAGCTTAAAGGTGATAAAGAGGATCTTTTCGTCGACTGAGAAACCAAAGACTGTTACTGAGTTTTTGAAATGAGCGCATGCGTAAGAACAACCCCCCTCCTTTCGAGGGAACGCCTCCCAAAACTCGTAAACACTCGTATTGGAACACGAGTGTTTACCACCGGCATTCGCTGTGTTGTGTTAGTGGATTCATTATGTCGGACTCACCGCAGGTAACTCATAATCTGCAGTTGTTACTCCTGTCTCCGGACAAAAACATTGCATGCGGCGCCTGTGGAGTGTGGAAAGTTACTGGAGCGCGCAGCCGAGCTCGTCTCTCACAAGGAACGTCATGGCAGTGATTGACAAGCCAGAGGGCCAATCGTTTACGCGATGATCGCATAAAGGATTGGCTGATGTTTTTAAGGCCCTACCTCGTGCACAGATGATGTATATTAATATTATTACTTCCAGTGCACCTAATAAATAGTCTTTTATCAGTTAGTAAAGACAGTTTCAAGTAATATTGCAAAAATGTATAAAACAAAACATCCTCTTTAGCACCTTTAAATAAACCTTTCAGCTAACTCCTGATTTCACTCAACATGGGGACAGCAGAGCTGTCAGTCAATAAATAGGAAAACAAAGTAACTTATTTGAAAAAATAACTTAATTTAATTTAAATGTAAAAGTAATGCATTACTGTACTCTAATGCGTTACCCCAACACTGCTTACACATGTTAAAAAGATAATCAGCTTAGAGTAGAAAAAGGACAAAGTATAAATATTAAGCATACCTTAATCCCTATTGCAATAGCTGCAAAAATTATAGAAACCACTATTATAGTGGAGAAAGAAGAGTTCCAAGACTTTGAAGTCCTTGTTGATGGTCCAGGGGCAATCTCCTGCACAGCTATAAAAAAAAAAATCATAAAAAAATTTAGTTCTTGCTATACATATTTCATAAAAAAAGGAAAATGCTATTTTACGGTGACCGGGAGGGGACATGTCCAGTTCATTTAGTTTTGTCGTGGCCACAAGATAATTTTGCCAAGGTAACAACATCCTTATGTTGTGGAAGTCATGGACTCGAGATCCTTGAGGGTATGACATATTTTCCACAAGTTTAATGCGTAAACAAACCTGTGTGACCACAGCAACCTGGGATTACAGAAATGGATAATACTAATGAATTAATATTTTTTATATTTAATATTTGGTATATTAATGCACTTTTTACACGTTTACACCTGGTATTAAAATGTGCTAGCCAGACAGGATTTAAACTTTGTTTTGAATACAAAAACTGTACCAAGCACAATGTTCTCTAACCATTCCTGATTTCTAACATGAAATCACCATGTTTGATGTGGACTTGTGGCTATCAGAGCAGAAACAACAGCTGATGCTCTCCGTGTGTTATTGCACAAGCTTATTTTACCCACCCAGAGACCCTCCCCTCGAAGAAATCAGGACAGCAGTGGTTGAAAGTTGAAAAAAGAAACGGATTACAATACCAGGTGTAAACAGGAATATGTCTCTGTAAACGGGTATATCGACCAAAACGCATCTAAATACCAGGTGTAAACAGGACCTTAGAAAGACACAATGTCTGGAATAGAAGCAACTTTCTGGCCACAGTACCTCTTGCACTCTGGGCATGTGCCACACCTTATTTGAAACCACAACCTGAAAGATTCGGGCCTGTGGCTTAGCAGAGTGAGCCACTCAGTTGATGCACATTTACCAGGCTGCTGAGGAGAGCTTTCAGTTTGAGAATGAGCACACAAAAGCATTACTTAGCATTTTAACTAGTTTAGCATGCTAAGCTAAATTAATGCTAACGTAGGTAACACAGGCATGGTCAATTTTGGAGAAGAATTTTTTCAGGAACGGTAGGGAATATCAAAAATCCGTCCAGTCATTCCTGTGTGGCTCAGTCCAAAGATCATCTGAGCCAATTTTGGACAAAATTGGGCAAAATTTGTAGGACAAGTAACAAAAAAACTGTTTTTCATTTGCTTCAATATGATGGACAGGAAATTTGATGGAAAAGTTAATTAAAAAATTATTAGCAAAAATTTTTATTTTTCGTATCTCATGACTCATAGGTGGCGCTGTTCCCAAATGTGTATCTCTCACAGCTTCACTTTCATTCCTGGTGCTGGCTGCTCTGAATAAGGTGTATGAGTATGTGGTCTTTCATTGCTCGCTTTGCCGAGTGCATTCTAAATGGCTTCTCTGGCTGTGTTTAAAGGGTTAGATCACCTAAAAATGAAATTTCTGTCATTTATTACTCACCCTCATGTCATTCCACACCCGTAAGAACTTTGTTCATCTTCGGAAGGCAAATTAAGGTATTTTTGATAGAATTTTTTTTTTTTTATAGAAAGCAGCGTAATTACCACATTCAAGGTCTAGAAAAATAGTAAAAACATGGTTAAAATAGTCAATGCACAAAAACAAAACAAAAATAACAACTTTATTCAACAACATTTTCTCTCCCCTGTCATTCTCCTATGCTGTTTATGTCCAGCAGAACGCTGGTTCACAAGAGCAGCACAAGGCATGCGTGTGATGCTGATGCATAGGGTGGCCATTTCCATAACACCAAAAAGGAGGACACTTTGTGGCATTTAGTGAGGCAAGAATAATTGCATAGGACTCTGGTGTACTCGCAACTACAATGTACTCGTAATACAATTTTGTCCATTATATCGATGGTATCATGATACAGTGATTCTGAAAAGGCCTACTCTATTCATTGCCGGACAATTTGATGTAGACCTATGTGTAACAGAAGAGTCAAAAAAGTGTTTGTTCACAGTATTTGTATTTATTCAAGACATTGTGATGTATTTTTCAAAAAAGTCTTGCAAAGTGCAGAGTGCCAGAAAACAAAACATTTCTGGACTTCTGGAAATAAAATAAATAAATAAAATAATCTGGCAGACTGTCACAGTGCCAGAAAACATAACATTTCTGGACTTCTGGAAATAACAGAAATACATAAACAAATAATGAATGAATTTACAAATATAAATTCATGCTCTTTTGTCCATTCCGGATTAAATGAGGTCTGACGTTTCGGCATGTTAACATGATGATTCAGCGCAACTCCAAAAAGGAGGACAAATGAGTGTCCGGCTCGAGGCTGCGAACCTTAAGTGCAGCAGAATTTTTTTTGTAACCTTGGCCAGATCTGTGACTTGCCACAATTCTGTCTCTGAGCTCTTCAGGCAGTTCCTTTGACCTCATGATTCTCATTTGCTCTGACATGCACTGTGAGCTGTAAGGTCTTATATAGACAGGTGTGTGGCTTTCCTAATCAAGTCCAATCAGTATAATCAAACACAGCTGGACTCAAATGAAGGTGTAGAACCATTTCAAGGATGATGAGAAGAAATGGACAGCACCTGTGTTAAATATATGAGTGTCACAGCAAAGGGTCTGAATACTTAGGACCATGTGATATTTCAGTTTTTCTTTTTTAATAAATCTGCAAAAATGTCAACAATTTTGTGTTTTTCAGTCAATATAGGGTGCTGTGTGTACATTAATGAGGAAAAAAATGAACTTAAATGATTTTAGCAAATGGCTGCAATATAACAAAGAGTGAAAAATTTAAGGGGGTCTGAATACTTTCCGTACCCACTGTAGTACACAATGCTGTTGGGGATAAACAGTCAAGGACCCTTGATACCAGATATGTTGAATAAAGACCCGGAGTCAAAGTTTAAAAAATTAATAAATTGAAGAAAATTTTACTGAAGAATAGTTTGCAGTTTCATCAGCAGAAGCCAGCTTCAAGTCTCAAAAGGAGTTCGTAGGCCGCTCTGCGTACATTCACATTTCCACATCAATTATACTCTAACAAAGTCAACTAACTACGTCATTACTTCAGGTTGGATGATTCGGACTGGTTAAGGAAAATCTTCCACACATGGACAGATAGTCAGAAGCATATCTCCCTTCGTCACGATGCTGACGAGGGGGACCCTGGATGTAGGTACTGGATGTCCTTTTGGGGTCATGACATGGCTTCTGCTGGTCTCAAGCAGAATGCCAGTTGTCCACCAGTATAAAGGACCTACACTGAACCCTTAGCGCACATACACAGATACACATGATTCACAACTTCGTCAAGGTTGAAGTTGATCTGAGCTCTGCTCTGAGCAGCAAACTTTCCCAAAACATACTGATAACATGTTCTTTTCTCTCAATGAGAGGTACAGACAATATTCAAAATTATTTTCTAGTGTTTGAAAAGGAAAATAAATGCTTTAACATACGTTGAAGAAGTAATTCAAATAATTTAACAGAAAGATATATGTTGATTAATAACTTAAAAGATACACTCTAAAAAATGCTGGGTTAAAAACAACCCAAGTTGGGTTGAAAATGGACAAACCCAGTGATTGGGTTGTTTTAACCCAGCAGTTGGGTTAAATATTTTGCCCAACCTGCTGGGTAGTTTTACTTAACTCAACTATTGTTTAAAAATTACAGTATTGCTTACTTAAAATGAACCCAAAATATCTTGAAAATTAACATTTATTAATATGTTTAATAAATTAACCTTTTAATTTCATTTTAGATTCATTTTAAGTCAGCCAAAAAGTAATTTTCAAACAATAGTTGGGTTAAATAAAACTACCCAGCAGGTTGGGCAAACATTTAACCCAACTGCTGGGTTTGTCCATTTTCAACCCAACTTGGGTTGTTTTTAACCCAGCATTTTTTAGAGTGTATATATTGAAGCGGCAGTGGATTCAAGAATCTACCCCTTCAATGCCATGATGTTCCACATTACGCCATGACGTACTACACTATGTACTATTATAACATGTAGTACATCATGTCTTTGTGTACTACGTCATGGATATTAACGCTTTTTGGTCATACGTTAAATGCATATGGCTGTTGTGCCGGATACTTGTAATTTTACTTTATTAAGTTTTAAATAAGGATATTTGTCTTACACAAATGCATTGATATAATTCAGAAGGCCTTTATTATCCCCCTGGAATCGTATGGATTCATTTTTTTATGGATGGATGCATTTTTTTTTTTTTTGTCTTTAAAATGTGGGCAGCCATTCACAACCATTATAAACCTTGGAGGATTAAGAATATTTTTAAATATATCTCTGATTGTGTTCGTCTGAAAGAAGATAGTCATATACACCTGGCTTGAGGGTGAGTAAATCATGGGATAATTTTCATTTTAGGGTGAACTATCCCTTTAAATCCATTCAATAACTGTGTAAAGTTCATCAATTAGGAAATGAGTTCAATTTGGCTATAAACCATCGTTTAGTAATACGATCAATTGAACCTTTTGTAAAATAATGGGAGCTTAGGCTATTTAGACCATTACATTCAATATAAACAAATCTTTCTAATTTTTGCATTCTCATCGCGGGTTAACATCCAGAGAGTGTCCCAGAAGTTTTGATTCAAACATAATTATATTTTTGACTTAAATCAAACCAGTTAATTTACGTTACAAATTTTCATGTTAACATTTTTCAGTACGTTTTTTTGTCAAGCAAAATAAAACCTAAGTAACTGATTTTAAGTTTAAAAAAAAAACATGATTTCACCAAATCAACTTGACTTTAAACCAACAAACAGAACTTTTATGGGTTAGATCAAGACCATTTTTCACTCGATTTCACGTAAAAAGAATGGTAAGTAGCCTAGCACATTTATTTGTAAGGTAACAACCTGGACAGCTCTGCTAAATTAATGTTCTACGTTTGTCATGTGACAACACTGTAGCATACTACCCTGAAACATTTGTAGCATATTGTATACTATTTCACACACTATTCTTAAAAAACTAGTAGGCAGTATGCACTGTGTACTGAGCAGTAAGCAATGAGCTAGTGTGTCATTCTGAACACAGCCAGTGAGTAGACTCGCTCGATCCCTCGGTCAAAATCTGCCCTTTGAAGTGAGTAGGGCATAGGGACGCTCACTTGCGATTGTAATTTGCCCATATGTTGTGGCCACGACATCTGAACCGAACATGTACCCCTGCTGTTCACCGTATTACTATTATTCCATAATAAGTTGAAATCTAAATACACCTTTCTTTTTTAATGCTAGTATTCCTAATTTATTTTGTATTCGTTTTACAACTCTGTTTGCTACTGCTTTAAATCAAGCTTTATATCTACATCTACCCATCTAATCTACCCATCTAAACAACTACTTTAATCAGCAGATTCCTTTTATTAAGTTTCTCATATTATGTTAGTATAAAACTTTATCTTTAATGGATGCAAAAATTAAGTTACTTACTTCTAAGTGAAGAGCACATCGTGCGAGCATAGATGGGTTTCGGGGTTTTTTCCTGTCAAAAGGACAGTTTCGTTTACTCTTAAACCAGCTAGACTTGCGAAGGGTTATCTGGTGTAGACTACCATCTATAGGAGACAAGACGCCACTGCAAGATCAGTCAAGCAGCTGCTCACAGCAGAGACAATGGGCGGGGCTTGACGTCCAGCTTCTAACGTTCCCTTGATGTTATTCTAATGTTTAAATTTTGTCCATTAATGGGTTAGGATTTACCATATTTCACGGGGTAAAACCTACCCAGATTTTAAATGTCTTCAACACCAAATAACAATGAATTCAACACAATCTATGTTTAAAATATGACATTTATTAACAGACACTATGAAATTAATAAACAATTATTTGACTTAAAGTAGCAGTACATTTATTTCTTGCCACTGAATTGACATGCTTTTTTTGGTCCGTAAAACTTCTTGACTTCTCGGTTCCCCTGATGTTATTTTGATGTTCCAATAACGTTATTCTATGTTATATTAACGATTACTATGTTATTTTAACGTTCCTATAATGTTTTTCTACATTCCCTTGACGTTATTTTAATGTTCCATAACAATATTCGAATGTTCCCCTAACATTATTTTAACATTCCTGTGACGTTATTCTAACATTCCTATAATGTTATTCTAACACACTCCTAACATTATATTGATGTTCCAATAACGTTATTCTAATGTTCCAATAGTGTTATTCTAATGTTTCCATGTTATTTTAACATTCCTATAACGTTATTTTAACATTCCCTGAGGTTACTTTAACATTACTATAATGTTATTTTAACGTTCATATAGTGTTATTTTACCATTCTTATAACATTATTCTAGCATTCCATTGACCTTATTTTAACATTCCTATAACATTATTTTAACATTCCTATAATGTTATTCTAATGTTCGACTAACGTTATTTTAACGTTCCAATAACATTATTCTAACGTTCCCCTGACATTATTTTAATGTTTCTATAATGTTATTTTAATGTTTCTGTGACGTTATTTTATTGTTCCTGTGACATTATTCTATTGTTCCTGTGACGTTATTCTAATGTTCCCTTGAAGTTATTTTAACATTACTATAACATTATTCTAATGTTCCCGTAACATTATTTTAATGTTACTGAAAAGGAGTAAGGGGGAATGCTTAGGTGGCTACCTTGAAGCCAGTGGGGCTGTCGGTAAGAACAGGTCCAGTCTAGTCAAATCAAGTAGGAGTCTTATTGCACATCCAAGCAGGTATTGTGAGTATACTCTGTGCGTGTGTGCATGTGAGTGTGTGGTTTCTACAAAGGAACAGAGAAATACAGTTACATTAAGTTCTGAAATGCTGTTAGACTTTTTACTTGTAATTGTTTTTTTTATTGAGCTTGGATGACACACATATTATGCCTATTGATTCGATATACTATCATGACTTGTCATAGTTTAACTTTTTCAGTTAATCAAAAATGTATTTAATTTTAAGTTCTGTTAATGTAAAATACATTCTGATGACGTGTAAATGTGTTTCATTGTTTTGAGTTGTATGAACAATTCTTTTAATTTAGACAAACTTAAGTTAAGTGAAACTGGGCTGGGATTTATTTTTCCTATCATGCTTTGCCCATGGCACTTGTAAGTGAGAGTAAATGCTAAAATTAAGTGTTATATTATGTTTTTTTGCACAAGATTAATGGTAAGGGAGATTTAGCAGTAATTAGTGTTTTGTTATGCTAATTTAGAAGAGTTTCTGTTAATGTGGGTTTTTGGAGAGTTACCATCATGGTGACAAGCGGTGCTTGGTAAGTGTTACCAAGCATGTTCCTAGTGATGGGAAGTTCGGATCATTTAACTGACTCTGACTTTTGAGTCTTGTTCAACAAAATGAACAAATCTTTTTTAGATTCATTTCGGTCATTTTAGCAAAATGTTATTAAAATGTTACATGTTACTTCCCCAACACATCTACTACTTATGCAAACGTTGATCCCACTACAAACAATTCAAAACTATAATGCTATAAGATTCAGAAATGATTAATTCATTACCTGGGTCTTCAGTTTATGACAAGCTGATAAAGCTCACCTCACCTCTTGTCTGACAAGTCTTCGGGTTTAAGTCATTCCTTAATGACGTGACAGGCAGTCCCATGCTAAACCAATGCAGTCTGAGCCGGTAAGAGAATTGATTAGTTCATCTCATGAGTCTTTCGGGTTTTTGAGTCGTTCCTTAAACACGTGACAGACCCATACACTAAGCCAATGCATTCTGTGTCACGGTTTTCAGATGCATTGTTTCCTTCTTGTCACGTGTTCTTTGTTTTGACAGTTGTGCGCGTGTTGAGTGTGTGCGAGTGTGTTTGTGGGTTTTTCCAGGCCACGACAATCATCATTGGATCCAGCTGCCACTCATCACCTTCCCCACCTGATGCTCATTCAGTCACCCTTCAAATACTCACCTCATTCTCCCATTCATTGTCAGATCGTTGTTTGGTGTCCTGTCTTGTGGTGTCCGCTCATGACCGAGATTCCTGTGTTACTCATTCCAGTTCCTGTTCTCGTCTTCGTGTCTTCGTTCACCGTCTGGATTGGATTATCACCGTCACCACGCTTCATCACACCAGCACCATCCACGCAGCGATCACCTCAGTTCCTGTTGTCTGCCACGCCTGCCTGTCTCTGACCTTTTATGTCTATCTCCTTCTGTATTATAATAAATGGAGTTAACTTGCACTTGCTTCCTGTGATTCATCATGACAGAACGATCTGACCCAGGAACGGAAGCAGCAAGCTCATCACAGTCTACGCTGGAGGATTTCGTCAACGGTAGCATCCGCCGCATGGAGTCGCAGGAGAGAGACCTGAACAAGACAGGTAGAGCAGTGCAGGCGTTGGTAGCGCAGGTGTCCGAGCTCACCCAGCAATTCCAGCTGTTTCGTGGTCCCGCTGCGCCGCCCACACCGCCTGTTCGCTCACCATCACCAGAGGGGGCCCCCAGTTTGGAACCACGTCTTCCGATCCCGGAGTCTTATGGAGGTGAACCCAAATATTGCAGAGCGTTTCTCACACGCTGTTCTATGCACTTTGCTTTGCAGCCATGGACTTTCAGTACGGAGCAGAGTAAAGTGGCGTTTGTTCTCACCCTTCTGACGGGGAGGGCAGCCCTCTGGGGAACGGCGGTGTCGGAGAACCAGGACATCTGCTGCACCTCGTTCCAGGCACTTTCGGCTGAGATGAGAGGAGTGTTCGATCAATCGGTTGCGGGGAAAGAAGCCGCTAGACAACTAGCTGAACTGCACCAAGGAGAGAAGTCGGTGTCTGATTATTCCATCGAATTTCGCACACTTGCAGCTGAGTGCCATTGGAACGAGGAGGCGCAGTGGGACATGTTCCTGCATGGGCTGGCTGATCGCATCCAGCGGGAGATCTACGCGCTGGACCTCCCCCCTACTTTCAATGGACCCGTGGATTTGGCACTTCGGGTGGACGCTCGGCTGACCAGGGCCGAGCAGCGTGACCCGATTCGGAGGAACACGGAGTATTTGAGGTCCAGCAGCGGGGGCGCGGTCAGCCCAGCTCAAGATCCCGAGCCCATGCAGGTGGGTCGAGCTCGGCTTTCCCGGGAGGAGCGGGAGAGGCGGAGGTCCCAAGGACTGTGCCTATATTGTGGTAGACCTGGACATGTTGCGTATAGTTGTCCGTTAAAAGGGGCTAACCCGGCAGTAAACTTGAGGCTACTGTCGGGTGGGATCTCCGCCGGAAAGTCCTCAACCACCTCCACCCTCCTCCCGGTGAGACTGGGGTGGTCCACTCACGTTCACCACTGTCGGGCACTTCTGGACTCGGGGGCAGAGGGTAATTTTCTGGACAGAGCACTTGCAAACAAGCTTCACATCCCACTCAAACCCCTCACTGACAGGATTACAGTGCACGCACTAAATGGACAACGCCTACCCACCATTTCGCACATCACTGATGACATCACCATGACCATCGCCGGCAACCATTCAGAACTTACCTCATTTTTTGTTTTTGATTCCCCCCACTCTCCGGTTGTCCTTGGTCACCCCTGGCTCACTAAACACAATCCCCGGGTAGACTGGATCCAGAACTCCATCGTGGCCTGGAGTGAAAGTTGTCATAAGTCTTGTCTCGTTTCTGCCTGTTCGTCTGTCTCTGGTTCTGTGTTGCAGGTGGAAGCAGTGGATCTGTCTAACGTGCCTGTCGAGTACCACGACCTGAAGGAGGTGTTCAGTAAGTCCAGGGCTGCTTCTCTCCCTCCGCATCGTCCCTATGACTGTGCTATAGATTTATTACCAGGTAAATCTCCGCCTAAAGGCAAGTTATATTCACTTTCAGTTCCTGAAAGAGAGGCTATGGAGAAATATATTTCTGATTCACTAGCAACCGGGTTTATTCGCTATTCCTCTTCTCCAGCGGGGGCGGGATTCTTTTTTGTGGGGAAAAAGGATGGATCTCTGCGACCTTGTATTGATTACCGGGGGTTGAATAACATTACGGTTAAGAATACTTATCCTTTGCCGTTAATGTCTTCGGCCTTCGAGAGGTTGCAGGGAGCCTCCGTTTTCACAAAATTGGATTTAAGAAATGCTTATCATTTGGTCCGCATCAGGGAGGGCGATGAATGGAAGACTGCTTTTAATACCCCTAGGGGGCACTTTGAATACTTGGTTATGCCGTTCGGGCTTTCCAACTCCCCGGCAGTCTTCCAGGCACTCGTCAATGACGTGCTGAGAGACATGGTCGATCAGTTCATATATGTCTACCTGGACGACATATTGATTTTTTCCTCGTCTCTCCAGGAGCATGTTCAGCACGTTCGACGAGTACTTCAGAGGTTGCTAGTGAATGGGCTTTTTGTCAAGGCGGAGAAATGCGTTTTTCATGCACAGTCTGTTCCTTTTCTAGGATTCATCGTGTCGACTGAGGGAGTGCGCATGGATCCTGAGAAAGTAAAGGCTGTGGTAGATTGGCCAAGTCCAGATTCCCATAAGGCCCTACAGCGATGTCTGGGGTTCGCCAATTTTTACCGTCGGTTTATCCGCAACTTCAGCCAACTAGCCTTGCCTCTGACTGCCTTGACCTCCCCTAAAACTACGTTCAGGTGGTCAGACGCAGCTGAGGCTGCGTTTGCCAAACTGAAGGCTCGCTTTGTTTCGGCCCCCATTCTTGTTGCCCCTGATCCATCACGGCAGTTTGTGGTGGAGGTCGACGCGTCAGAGGTGGGGGTAGGTGCAGTGTTGTCCCAGCGCTCTTTTTCAGACGATAAGATGCATCCCTGCGCGTTTTTGTCTCATCGTTTGTCTCCCGCCGAACGTAATTACGACATTGGTAACAGGGAGTTGCTGGCAGTCAAGTTGGCCTTGGAAGAGTGGCGTCACTGGTTAGAGGGTTCTGGGGTACCCTTTATAGTCTGGACCGATCACAAGAACCTGGAATATATCAGAACAGCTAAAAGATTGAACTCCAGGCAGGCTCGGTGGGCAATTTTTTTCGGACGTTTTGATTTTACCATCGGGTTCCAAGAACATCAAACCCGATTCTTTGTCACGTATTTTTGATCGTTCCGAACGCTCGTCTACTCCCGAGTGTATTTTACCTGAGACATTAGTGGTCTCCACTCTGACATGGGAGGTCGAAGCGAGAGTCAAAACGGCTCTAGAAGGGGTAACGCCTCCGCCCGAGTGTCCACCTAACCGCTTATTTGTGCCGGAGGAACTACGGTCCAGAATTATCCAGTGGGGTCATTGTTCCAATGTTGCATGTCATCCAGGAGAACTAAATTTTTAGTCAAGCAACGATTCTGGTGGCCCCGCATGGCTCGTGACGTTCGTGATTTTGTGTTGGCTTGTTGAGTCTGCGCTGTTGGTAAGACTTCCAATCGTGCTCCAGATGGGTTGCTCCAACCGCTGTCAGTCCCTTCGAGACCCTGGTCCCACATTTCGCTCGATTTTATCACCGCCCTCCCACCCTCCCAAGGGTATACGGTTGTTTTGACCGTAGTGGACCGGTTCTCGAAGGCAGCTCATTTCATCCCCTTGCCCAAATTACCATCAGCCAAGGAGACGGCGGTTACCGTCATTGACCACGTCTTTCGGCTTCATGGCCTCCCGGTAGACGTGGTCTCTGACGGGTCCCCAATTTGTATCCAAATTTTGGCAGGAGTTTTGTAGATTGCTGGGGGCGACTGTTAGTTTGTCCTCTGGGTTCCATCCCCAGAGCAATGGTCAGACTGAGAGAGCCAATCAAGATTTGGAGCGAACGTTACGATGTTTGGTCTCTAAGAATCCTTCCTTGTGGAGTCAGCAGCTCTCAGTGGTGGAGTACGCCCACAATACGTTACCAGTGTTGTCCACGGGCCTTTCTCCGTTTGAGTGTAGCGTAGGTTACCAGCCACCAATCTTTCCCAGTCTGGAATCCGAAGTCGCGGTCCCCTCCGCACACGCCTTTGTCCAGAGGTGTCACCGTACTTGGACGAGAGCCCGTGAGACTCTCCTCCGAGTAAGGGAGCGCACCAAGGCCAAGGCCGATCGCCACCGGTCAAGGCCTCCCGTGTACGTCGTTGGTCAAAAAGTGTGGCTTTCTACTAAGGATATTCCTCTCCGCTCCGTCTCTAACAAGCTTGCTCCTAAATTTATTGGTCCGTTCACTGTTACCAAGATTGTTAGCCCGGTAGCAGTCTGCCTCAAACTTCCTCCTGCATACAGGAGGGTTCATTCCGTCTTCCATGTGTCCAAAATTAAGCCCATTTTTCACTCGGCCATTAATCCGCCTGTTCCGGTTCCTCCACCGCCGCGACTCATAGATGGGGAACCGTCTTATTCGGTTAATCGGATTCTGGACTCTAGGCGGAGGGGACGCGGATTTCAGTACTTGGTGGACTGGGAAGGTTACGGTCCGGAGGAGAGGAGTTGGGTACCTGCCAGGGACATTCTGGATCACACCCTTATCGATGATTACAATCGACAAGTAAGGGAGTCGGGGAACGCCGGGAGGCGTTCCTAGGAGGAGGGGTACTGTCACGGTTTTCAGATGCATTGTTTCCTTCTTGTCACGTGTTCTTTGTTTTGACAGTTGTGCACGTGTTGAGTGTGTGCGAGTGTGTTTGTGGGTGTGTCCAGGCCACTACAATCATCATTGGATCCAGCTGCCACTCATCACCTTCCCCACCTGATGCTCATTCAGTCACCCTTCAAATACTCACCTCATTCTCCCATTCATTGTCAGATCGTTGTTTGGTGTCCTGTCTTGTGGTGTCCGCTCATGACCGAGATTCCTGTGTTACTCATTCCAGTTCCTGTTCTCATCTTCGTGTCTTCGTTCACCGTCTGGATTGGATTATCACCGTCACCACGCTTCATCACACCAGCACCATCCACGCAGCGATCACCTCAGTTCCTGTTGTCTGCCACGCCTGCCTGTCTCTGACCTTTTATGTCTATCTCCTTCTGTATTATAATAAACGGAGTTAACTTGCACTTGCTTCCTGTGATTCATCATGACATTCTGAGCTGGAAAGAGAATTGATTAGTTCTTTTTATGAGTCTTTCGGGTTTTGAGTCGTTCCTTAATCACGTGACAGACCCATACGCTATTTCTGACATTTCTGTCACTGTTTTTGTTACTGTTTCTTGAGGATCTGTGGTGTGTTATTATAAATAAATAAAGCCCTGTTATAAATAAAGTATTGATTAATTTATCTTTTTGACTATCTATCTGTAAACAAAAATACCAACAACGAAATTTCATATTTTTACTTATTTCTTTTAAACTGGCAGTTTTTTGTTTTTTTTTCTTATTCTTCAAAATTCTATTGTACTATCTCCATATTTTACAAAAAAATACTGATTAAATAACATAACAAATCTTAATAAACTAAAATACCAACAAAAAAAACTGTGCATACTTTTACTTTTTTCTTAATTTTAAACAGTGGGTGCTACTCTTACTCCCATGCATGCACTGCTGGATTAATCTACCTTGATTTCTTACTTCCTCTATCAATTGCTGTAAGAGCACTGACTGGGCCTCAGGGATAGGAGCTGTTGGAGGGGCAGAAGTGTTCAGCCTAAGAGTTTGGCACTCTCTCAGATGGAATGGTTGAGTGGGGATGTGGAATATCTTCCTGAGTGTCTCCTTCAGTGGGTAGTTCCAGCTCCTCTAGCTCTTCCTCTGACTCACCCTCTCTCCGGGGTTGATAAATGAGGACCAGTGCCAGACATATATGCAGGATAAGAAGGTTGTCATACTGGTGTTTCTGCTGTAGCTCTTACAAAAGATTACTGCAGATTTTACATATAGAAAACTGTAGTTTTTTGGGGCACTGCAGTCCCCATCACTATGCATTCCTTTTCAGAGCATTTAACCAGATGCCCTGTCTGTTTTTTGTTTGTTTGTTTGTTTTTGTATGTTTGTTTGTTTGTTCCCCCCCACCCCGAAATCACTCTTTAATTCTTTTAATGGTTTTAATAATAATACATTTTTGCAAGCATTAGACGAATTTGATGAATTACATTTTTTGCAAGCATCTAGGTCAATGCAAGTTCTAAATGCAAAGTACAATTTGCAAATTCAAATCTTCTCATTCAAATATGTTTGTTCTTTCATTGAAATCTTTGCTGTAATTTCCCCCTGAGGAGGGGGAAAAAGCATTCATTGGTCTTGTGCATCCATTTTATTTGTTTTTGCTTTCTGTGATGTTTCTTTAACATTGTTGTTGCAAATTTTGCAGATTTGTCAAAAAGAAAATGCTATTATGTAATTATGCTGCATAAAATGTACATGTAGAAAAATAACTAAATATCAAATCAGACTGAAAAAAAAGAGTGAGAGAATAACAAGCAACCATCATCACATGTGCTTGTTGCATGATAACATTCAGAAATGTCAAAATTTGATTCTCTCTTAAAGGTCCCATGGCATGAAGATTTCACTTTATGAGATTTTTAACATTAATATGAGTTCCCCTAGCCTGCCTATGGTCCTCCAGTGGCTAGAAAATGCGATAAGTGTAAACCGAGCCCTGGGTATTTTGCTTCACATTTGAGAAAATGAAAGCTCAGACAGCCCAATCTGGAATCTTCCCTATATGTCGTCATGCGAGCACAATATTTATTTTTTTTTCCTCGAGAGACATCATGGCTTGAAAACGAGCGAAGCATGGCAGTTGCTCCGTGTCTGGATATACAAATGAACACCAAAGTATTATTTTTTTTTAATTCCTTCATCCGAGCCTATGAAGAAACAGTGGGTTAATTGTATTTCTCTGGTAATGCGCCGATACAACTTCCCAAAGTTTTGTATGTCTGTGCCACACATTTCACCAACGACTGTTTCCTCAAAGTAGGCCAATACAGCCCAGTTACTGTCGCTAATGTAAAGGTAGATAGCATCAAGTATGTGTGTGAATACACACACTGTAACACGAATGTTGTACATTTCTTTGTTGTTTGGATAACCGTTCTGCTGTTGGTGTTATGGCGCACACAATATCCACATTTCCAGATTGCAGAGCTTAATGTAATTGACCCATGCCGGGAGTTTGATTGACAAGTGATCTAACCAATCAGAATGCCAAATCCGCCATTTTGTCTGACAAAGCAGTCAGGAGTTAGAAGATTAACCTCAGTGGAGTTAAACTTGAAAAATTGTGTATATTGACGTCTTTCCGCGTTTGAATCAACATTGATTCTCATGTTCATTCATGTTTATTTGATGCTATAAATGGACTAGGAAGAGATGATCGATTTACGAGCCTCTTGAGCTGAGGTGCTACAGCAATCTGTCACGACCATGGTCATGACACATTAAAGAGCAACAAAACATTTTTTATTGTTTGAATTTCTTAAAAAACTACACAGTTTAAAAGCTGAGACTTTGTTTAATATCATAAGTAACCTGCTTTGTCTTGTCTGTCGATGTGTTGTCCGTATCCTCTTTGCTCTGCGATGTATTTTTCACTGCGTGTGGCGTGACAGCGCCATGGCTTGTCGAACAAAGCAACAGTAACTAAGGGGGGCGGGTCTTTGTGAAGGGTCAATTGTAATAAAGAAAGATTGTAAAAACTTTTAAGATATATGAAATATACAGTGGGTACGGAAAGTATTCAGTCCCCCTTAAATTTTTCACTCTTTGTTATATTGCAGCCATTTGCTAAAATCATTTAAGTTCATTTTTTTTCCTGATTAATGTACACACAGCACCCCATATTGACAGAAAAATACAGAATTGTTTAAATTTTTGCAGATTTATTAAAAAAGAAAAACTGAAATATCACATGATCCTAAGTATTCAGACCATTTGCTCAGTATTTAGTAGAAGCATCCTTTTGATCTAATTCAGCCATGAGTCTTTTTGGGAAAGATGCAACAAGTTTTTTTCACACCTGGATTTGGGGATCCTCTGCCATTCCTCCTTGCAGATCCTCTCAGGTTGGATGGTAAACGTTGGTGGACAGCCATTTTTAGGTCTCTCCAGAGATGCTCAATTGGGTTTAAGTCAGGGCTCTGGCTGGGCCATTCAAGAACAGTCACGGAGTTGTTGTGGAACCACTCCTTCGTTATTTTAGCTGTGTGCTTAGGGTCATTGTCTTGTTGGAAGGTAAACCTTCAGCCCAGTCTGAGGTCCTTAGCACTCCGGAGAAGGTTTTCGTCCAGGATATCCCTGTACTTGGCCGCATTCATCTTTCCCTCGATTGCAACCAGTCGTCCTGGCCCTGCAGCTGAAAAACACCCCCACAGCATGATGCAGCCGCCATCATGCTTCACTGTTGGGACTGTATTGGACATAGGGCTGGGCGATATATCGCATGCGATTGTCACGCGCATTTCGTCAGTAAAGCTGGTTCCCTGATTACCGCTAAATCGCCAACACCTGCTTTCAAATGGAGCGGCATTTAATATACAGTAGTTCACTGACAAGCCACGCAATATCGCATTCATTATCGCAGATGAATCGCCTTCGATAATGAGCGCGATATTGCGTAGCTTGTCAGTGAACTACTGTATATTAAATGCCGCTCCATTTGAAAGCAGGTGATGGTGATTTAGAGGTAACCAGGGAACCGGCTTTACTGACAAAATGCACGTGACAATCGCATGCAATATATCGCCCAGCCCTAATTGGACAGGTGATGAGTAGTGTCTGGTTTTCTCCACACATACTGCTTAGAATTAAGGCCAAAAAGTTCTATCTTGGTCTCATCAGACCAGAGAATCTTATTTCTCACCATCTTGGCAAACACCATGCGGGCTTTTATGTGTCTTGCACTGAGGAGAGGCTTCCGTCGGGCCACTCTGCCAGTGATGGTTGACTTTCTACAACTTTTTCCCATCTCCTGACTGCATCTCTGGAGCTCAGCCACAGTGATCTTTGGGTTCTTATTTACCTCTCTCACCAAGGCTCTTCTCCCCCGATAGCTCAGTTTGGCCGGATGGCCAGCTCTAGGAAGGGTTCTGGTCCTCCCAAACATCTTCCATTTAAGGATTATGGAGGCCACTGTGCTCTTAGGAACCTTAAGTGCAGCAGAATTTTTTTTTGCAATCTTGGCCAGATCTGTACTTTGCCACAATTCTGTCTCTGAGCTCTTCAGGCAGTTCCTTTGACCTCATGATTCTCATTTGCTCTGACATGCACTGTGAGCTGTAAGGTCTTATATAGACAGGTGTGTGGCTTTCCTAATCAAGTCCAATCAGTATAATCAAACACAGCTGGACTCAAAACCATCTCAAGGATGATCAGAAGAAATGGACAGCACCTGAGTTAAATATATGAGTGTCACAGCAAAGGGTCTGAATACTTAGGACCATGTGATATTTCAGTTTTTCTTTTTTAATAAATCTGCAAAAATGTCAACAATTCTGTGTTTTTCTGTCAATATGGGGCGCTGTGTGTACATTAATGAGAAAAAAATGAACTTAAATGATTTTAGCAAATGGCTGCAATATACCAAAGAGTGAAAAATTTAAGGGGGTCTGAATATTTTCCGTACCCACTGTAACATATGTAAACAAATAAATGATGTTGGCATGGTATCACATTTTTCACAATGGCACCTATCCAAAAAGATGATGTAATAATGGCAGAGGTCTGACTAATAGCTGATCATTTATATATATATATAGATGTCCATGTCTTTCTTTCTTCAGTCGAAAAGAAATAGGTTTTTGATGAAAACATTCCAGGATTTTTCTCCATATAATGGACTTCAATGGGCACCAAACAGTTCCAGTGCAGCTTCAAAGGGCTTTAAACGATACCAGACAATACCAGACGATGAATAAGGGTCTTATCTAGCGAAACGATCGGTCATTTAAAAAAAATAAATAATAAAAAAGTTTAAAGGGGTGGTTCAATGCAATTTCACTTTTTTAACTTCAGTTAGTGTGTAATGTTGCTGCTTGAGCATAACAGTATCTGCAAAGTTACAGCGCTGAAAGTTCAATGCAAACGGAGATCTTGTCTTGGCAGTTTATTGCCTACAAAAACAACCGGTTTGGACTACAACGAGCTTCTTCCCGGGTTGGTGACATCATAAACCCTGCAAAACATGCCCCCTGGAACACGCAACAAAGTGGTCGAGGCCATGTCATGCAGCATAATGAAAGAGGAAGAGTTGTGTACACCGGACGCGAGCAGCGCGGTGCGTCAAAAGATAATAGAATCCATTATAATCTGTGATATTTTCTACACTGGATGTGATGCTGAAGACACCTTCCAGAATCTACATGAGTTCAATGCTGGATTTGCACAAAGGCTTTTACTGAAAAATGGAGCAGTTCCTACTTTAAAAGCAGAAGCTGCTGTTTATTGGCTTCAAACTGTAAGTACATTTTATTGTTTGTACATGTCTTTTCAATGTATAGTTCTGTTGCTATTTTTTGGTTGCATCAAGGACATATACAAAGAGCAACTCCTTTTTGCTTCGCTAGCCAGTTAGCTGTATTATAGTGCATACTTCTCCAACAAACACCAACAAACTTCTATGTTCATAATATATATATACATAAAACTGTATATAAGCTAACAAACAGCAGTGACAGCATCTAAACACTTTTACACAAATACAAAATGAAATACCATTCATAAACGTCCTTTAAAAGCCGTGATTGCTGTTCATCTGGCACCTCTGATTCGGGCTCAATTTGATACAGCAATAACCGAAGCCTACGTAACCGGTAACAAAAGGTAAGGGGCGTGGCATTTCTGGACGCTTCAGCGAATCACGGTGGCTCTGGATACACTGGGCCAGCTGACCAATCTGAGCACATTGCGTATTTCGGAGGGAGTGACTTCATAGAAGCAGGAAGTCAAACGAGCCTTTCTTATGACCGTGGAAACAAAGGTATAGAATAAAGCTAAAATATATGAAAAATACATTTAAAAAAAAAAAAAAAAAACGAAGCATTAAGACATGTTAAACTTCGCCCCAAAAATACAATCAAGCCTACAAAAAAAACATTGAACCACCCCTTTAAGTTTTATAAGTACAAATGCTCGCCTTGCTCTGTTCTGCAATGCGCGTTCGTGACATCACGTAATGCGCAATTACACTGAAACTGTCACGCTTGACATAGGCGGAAGTACTGAGTCTGTGTTTACAAGTTGAACGTGCAAATACTAAGTCAAACGCTGTTTACAAAAAAAAGGTAAAACAACTAATGGTTCTTCCATCCTGTGTTGTCAGTGCCATCAGACTGTCATACCCTTCTCCATCAGAACAAAAACACCTCTAAAGGGGGTCACACACCAGATGCGAAGCTCAGCGCTGCTACATTATATACGCGCAAGCTCAATTTTGAATCGACTCCTGATAGAAGAGCTGCACAGTGGGAGTGTTTTACGTCAGCAGGGAAACGTTACATATGCCTATGCTTCAATATTTTGCACTGAGGTTAGTGTACATGGAAAAATGGCACAACAAAGCAAAAGGAAAGAAAAGGCTACGTTTATTGTATATTTTTAGACTTTATTCAAGCTGTTAAACTAAAAATGTAAAACTAATGTATCTTGCAGCACAGGGTGAAGTCAGCATGTACATTAATGATGATTTGAGAGAAATATTTTTTTTTTTTTTTTTTTTTATTGCAGAAAGAAAGAAGTACAATAAGGCAATACACAATTTTAAGAGAATCCAATAGAGCAGAGCACAACAAAATATAAGAGTAAAACGAGGGAGAAAGAAGAAGAAAAAAAAAATAAAAAATTACACATTAGGGTCTTCTAGTTTAAATTTCCTCAATGAGCTAAGTAGTTTTCTTCCTGTTATGCATTTTAACAACTTTAAAGATTTACAGTACAACCAAAATTCTTTTTGAAAGACAGAAAATAATGGTTTTGTCTTAAGGCACTTACATTTGTGAATGAAAAATTTACCCAAAATAAGAAAATTATTTAGCAAAAACTGAATATGTATGTCTTCCATAATAATACCAAAAATTATATAATTTTTAGAAAACTGAGAATTCACCTTAATAGGAACTTTAAGCCACTCATACATATCAGACCAAAATGCTCTACTAAATATACATTCAAAGAAAAGATGTACAGTCGTTTCAATGTCAGAATTACAGAAAGTACAATTATTGTGGTCAATATTAAATCTATGTCTAAGAAATTCTGACGATGGATAGATATCATTGAAAATTTTAAAGTGTACTTCCTTGGCTTTGGGGGGTATGGGGAAAGAGAGATATAAAGTTCTTAACTTTTGAATGGAATTCTTGGGAAAAATTTGAGTTACGTTATTTCGACTGGCTTGATTTGGAAATTTATCTTGGGTTAATAAAGTTCTGATTAATTTATTTGGCAAGCTACTTGTAAAAAAATCTTGGCCATTTATTTTTAAAGAATGCAGAGCTTGAGTTAGATTGGGCACGGTGTGACTAACCATCTGTACAAAAGCCTTTGGAATGCAGTTCAATACCATATTAAATTGTTTATAATCACAATAAAAGTTATATTTTTCACAAAAAGTTTTGTGATTCATAAAACAACCTTCCTTATCTAATAGGTGAACAGCAGACCAAATACCTCTCTCCCACCATTCTCTCAAAAAGAGTGACTTATTCCTAAATGAAATATACCTCCAAATTGGTGAATTGTGGGCGGGGAAATTATGTTTATAAATCAACTTCCAGTATAAAAGAACCTGTTTATGAAATTCTGACAGTTTAAGAGGGAGTTTTGGTATTGAAAAATCACAACATAACAGAAATTCTATCCCACCAACACTTTTAAAGATATTCCTAGGAGTGTAAAACCAGAAACTATTGTTATTTATTAGAAAGTTTTTAAGCCAATTAACCTTGAAAGTACCATTCATGCAATCAAAGTCTATGGCCTATAAACCCCCTTTCTTTGTAATCTTTCACTATTGTCGCTTTTTTAATATAATGAACTTTTCTTTTCCAAATATAGTTGAAGTTCATCTGATTAATTAACTTAATTTTCTTATCAGAAATAGGAAGGGATCCTGCCAGGTAAATGCATCTAGATAATGACTCAACTTTGGTCAATAAAATTCGACCAAATATAGAAATGTCTCTCTGCATCCACCTATCCAATCAGGTTTTACATTCAGCAATTCTATTAGATATATTTAATTCTTCACATTCCTCTTTGTCTTTGGTAATTACAATCCCAAGATATTTAATCCTAGATTTAATTGGTACATTGCAAATTTGTGTAAGATGAGATTCTTTCAATGTCATTATTTCACATTTACTTAAATTAAGACACAGACCCGAAGCATTAGAAAAATTATTAATAATTTGGAGAGTTTTTGGAACCTGATCAGCATTTTTTAAAAATAAAGCTGTGTCATCAGCCAGTTGACTGATCACTATAGAATCATTAAAAACCTTTAAATGCTCGATATCTGAATTTTTAATTGCAAGAGCGAGTATTTCAGCAGCCAAAATAAAAAGTAACGGCGAGATGGGACAACCTTGTTTAATTCCTCGACTTATATTAAAACGTGGAGTGGTCCCTTCTGGCAAAGAAACAGAGCAATTTGTGTCCCGATATAAGCTACTAATTATACTTCTAAACTTTTCCCCAAATCCAAAAAATTTTAAAGCAGAAAAAATAAAAGGTTGTTCGACCGTATCGAACGCTTTGTAAAAATCAAGGAAAAACATAACACCGTCATCATTAATCTTGTCTCTATAATCAATCAGATCTTGGACCAAACGTAAATTATTGTAAATCGACCTACCCTTCATAAACCCTGATTGCATATCACTTATAACCTGGGATAAACCACTCTTCAAACGATTAGAGAAAATGTGTGCTAATAACTTATAATCATTATTTAACAGTGTGATGGGCCGCAAGTTTTCTAATATCTTAGGATCTTTGCCCGGCTTGGGAATGAGAATTATAACCCCTTGCTTCATAGTATGAGAAAGTGACAAACATTCTGTAATTTCTGTCAAAGCTTTAAATAAAAGCAGCTTAATTGAGTCCCAAAAAAATTTGTAAAAATTGGCCGTTAGACCGTCTGAGCCAGGGGATTTGTCAGAAGATAAAGACTGCAAAGCCTCCTCTAAATCCTGTAATGAAATTTTTGCTTCACAAATCTCTTTAAATTCCACACTAATTTGTGGAATAAATGGTTTAATATTATCAAAAAAAAAACGTCTGCATTAATTTTAGAAAATGTCGATTTATATAAATTATAAAACAGAAAAACGTTTCTTGCTATATCCTTTGCGTTGGACGATTCATTGCCATCAATAATTAAAGAACGTATGTTATTTTTTTCCTGTCTACTCTTTTCCAATCCATAGAAATATGCCGAATTTCTCTCCCCTTCTTCTATCCATTTGGCCCTTGAGCGAATGTAAGCGCCTTTTGCCTTTTGAATACAAATGTTGTCAAGTTTAGATTGTAAAAGTAAAAATTTTGCTCTCTCCAAATCATCAGAGTGACTATTATAGGATTTCACTTATTTCTCTAATCAGATTGACTTCTTCTAAATGGGATATTTTTTTAAGTTTTTTGGCAAAAGAAATAGAAAAATTACGAACTCTAAATTTCAAATATTCCCATTTACTGATATTAGAGGGAAATGAACAATCTTCAATAATATCTGCAATCTGACAGAAGGCCTCAGATCTAAGAAGACTGGTGTTAAATTTCCAATATCCCTTATTACGACTCTGTACAGTTAGAGACTTTAAATTTAAACCAATCATACAGTGATCAGAAATTGGTGCGGGGGATATAAAGCAACCAGAAATACTTTCTTTAATATGACATGATATAAGCCAAAAATCCAATCTTGATTTACTTGTTCCATCTGGTTTTGACCAAGAATACTGACATAAATTGGGGTATAAATCTCTCCAAGGATCAAACAGACCAAATGAACAGCAGAAATTAAATAATACAGGATTGTAGTGATGAGTATTAAATTTAGAAGGAAAACGGTCCAACCAATCATCCTGAACCATGTTAAAATCCCCTCCTAATATAACATTATCCGTCGAATATGTAAGTTTCAGGCCCCTTATGACTTCAGATATTTCCGATATCAATTCCCTCTTTTGATGATTATT
Organism: Chanodichthys erythropterus; assembly: GCF_024489055.1. NCBI lineage: Eukaryota > Metazoa > Chordata > Actinopteri > Cypriniformes > Xenocyprididae > Chanodichthys > Chanodichthys erythropterus. The sequence goes on along the minus strand of NC_090232.1, from coordinate 33,345,331 downwards.
ATTATGACCATATATATTCCCTATTATAATAATAAGGTCATCAAGAGCAAGAACACATATAAGCCAATGGCCAGTATTGCTGGTTTTGTGTGCAATTATTTTCCCAGGATAATTATGAAACAAAATTGCAACTCCCGCGGAACGATTTGTACCGTGATCAAATACAATTTTGTTCCCCCACTGATTAATCCAAAATTTCTCATCTAAATTACTGGAATGAGTTTCTTGTAACATAAAACAGTGTGCCTTTTTACTTTTGGAAAATAAAAAAAGAGCTTTGCGTTTTATATTATCTCTAAGACCCCTAACATTAAAGGATGAAAAACAAAAATCAGTTTTTAAATTGAACATTTGAACAAGAACAGAGTTTATAAGAACCAATGAACCTTGCTGTGAAAGTAGTGATTTACGTCCCTAAATAAACATTAAATTGTCCTTCTTATGTCCATTTAATGTCAGACCGCATACCATTTAAGTAGCAGAAATTCTTTTCCCATTGACGAAGCCATATGGACCCCTGAAATAAACTTGATGACCTGCTTCTCTTGCCTGCTTTATCTGCGGCCACAGTAGTGCTCTAGCCTTCCTGTCCGCTGGTAAGATGTGCTTGGCGAAGCTGATGTTCAAGTCTTTGCAGACTGAAGAATTCTTCGTAAGGCGCCAGAATACATCTCTATAATGTCTCATGGTGAACTGGATGATCACCTGTCGGTTGTGCCCTGCCTCCTTCTTTCCCACACGATGTACCGAGTCCACCATACTCTCCAATTTTGCAGACCATTGTGGATTGATCTTCGCCATGATCGCAAGTACCTCGTCCCTTGTTCTTTCTTCAGCTTTCTCTTTTAGGCCATGGAGCTTGAGATTCCAACGTCGTTTATAACGCTCCAACTCCTGAACTCGCTCCTTCAGCTCCGCATTTTCCTTCGCCATCTTAGACATTTCTTTTACGAGGTTACTGGACGCAGATTTACAGTCCTTGATCTCTTTTGCGTTAAATTCCACGCCTTTTGACAGTTCTGCAATCATGACCGTGTTCTGCTTAAGTTGCGACCCAAAACACTCCATCATGGCGGTCAGGTTATTTATCGCGTCGAGAATGGCAGCGTTGGAAACCTCAGGTTGGGCGTCCCCTTTTACTCTTTTTTGAGGTACAGGGATTTTAGTAGGTGTAGATTCCATCGGTCTCCTCACTTTTTGAGTTTCCATCATCTCTTCATTGGCAGGAGCAGCGTAGTCATGAGACAACGGGTGTACACCCAGAGAAGTATCACCTGCAGCAGCCGTTTTTGGTTTCGGCATTTTTTTAAGTGTCGCACAAAAATATTTAACAAAAACGCGTTCTTCCTTTTCCTTACAACAAGAAGAGTAAGTAATGTGAAAATCTGGGACTAAAGATCAGAGACACAGCAAAGTATGTGTGCTCAGTTCGCCATCTTGCCGGAACCCCCGATTTGAGAGAAATATAATATACATTTGATACATTTGGCTTTTTTCAGTTGTTCATAAACATATTAATGGATTACACTGTATTCAGCACAAACTAGGCTACAATAATATGTGAGGAACATGTATGTACATGTTTATGTTTTTGAAGGAATAACGTTTATGCGTGGTTATTGAAAAAACAGAAAATGTAGGTCACTGAAATAAAGCCAAAAAATATATATTAAATCTTTGTTCACAAGACTTCTGGGTATTTGAGGTTGTAGACTAGAGTTTTTGCTTCAAAATGAGGTAACAATTATGCTGCCTGCTTGTTCATAGAAAACAATAGAGAGATTTAAATTTTCTAAAACATCTTTGGTAAAGAAACACAGTATGCGTGGAGGTGTGAATCCTCATGTATAATGGGTGATTCTCACCTGAGAAGACAAAAGAATCACATAATAATAACCTGAAATGACTTGCATATTAATGAGGCCTTTCAGTCAGATAGGCTGTGAAAAAACCCTCTGTGATCATGATTCAAATCTCATCATGGATTCTCATATGTTATATATATATGTTAATATAATAAATAATACTCCTCTGTATAGAAAATTGAAATAAACATATGAGAATCCATCAATATTTCTCCAAATGTGCATGTTTTTAAGCTAAAAGCCTATATGAAATGCCATAGAGGTAACATAACTGTTCAGACACTTTGCATCACAGAAATTCATTATATTTTAAAGTATATAATAGAATACATTATTTTAAATTGTAATAATATTTCACAGTATTTCTGTTTCTTCTGTTTTTACACCATGATGAGCTTTGAGACATGATCACAGAGGGTTTTTTCACAGCCTACCTGTCTAAAAGAGCTCATTATTTATGCAGGTCATTAGAGCTCTTTATGCGATTCTTTTGTCTTCTCAGGTGAGAATCACCCATTATTCATGATGATTCACGCCTCCACGCATACTGTGTTTCTTGACCAAAGATGTTTTAGAAAATTCTGTTGTTTTATATGAACAAGCAGGCAGCATAATTTTACCTCATTTTGAAGCAAAAACTCTAGTCTACAACCTCCAATACCCAGAAGTCTTGTGAACACAGATTTAATAAATATTTTTTGGCTTTATTTCAGTGACTTAAGTTTTTTGTTTTTTCAATAACCACGCATAAATGTTATTCCTTCAAAAACACAAACATGTACATACATGTTCCTCACATATTATTGTAGCCTAGTTTGTGCTGAATACAGTGTAATGATACTTTTTCCATTAATATGTTTATGAACAACTGAAAAAAGCACAAATGTCAGGGCATGTCAAAACTTCTCCAGGGCCCCAAAATCCTCAGACCCCTGAGGGTTAAAACAGCAGAATGAAGTGGTATTGGGAATAGGCAATATTTATTAACTTAGCTCCCTAGCCTGGTTCGTTTACAATATGATGTCACAAGGTGTCGAGTTAGTACTTCCTTTGACAAGTTGTTGTCATGAGAAGCAGTGCATGTCAGAGCAATTCTACAGTTCATGAAGAATGTCTGCACATTTGTTACGCATCAAGTTAAAATAGAGCACTTACACTTCAATAATTCAAACTTAAATTCAGTAAGATGCACTTATGGTTGGACATTTGCAAATTTTACTCATGTAAAATTCTTCTCTCTACTTGAAACTGTTATGATATAGACACGGAGGCAGAGATAAAAGCAATCCAGGTGAGCTTTATTGAACAATGCGTGGAACACAGAGTGAAAATGGCTGTTATCAGGTTCTTGAGAGATGAATATAAAGTGATACTGTCCTTGTTTGGTTTGTAGATCCAGGAGCTGAGATGAGATGGAGGGAGACGTTGGAGACACTCACACACACAGAAGGGTAAGCACACGAAGGGACCAGGAGACGAAGGAGATCGCTGGAGCAGGTAAGTATGTCGATGGGGAGTCCTTAAGGTAAGCATATACATGTAGTAGTGCAAACGAGACCGGACAGTGAGTGTGTGTGAGTGTGGTGGCTTTGTAGTGCTGGTGATTGCAGAGTGAATGAGATGCAGGTGGCGGTGATTAGTATGCTGGTGATTGGGTGCGTGGGTACTGTGGTGAGGTGGAGCCTGGCGTGTCTGTGACAGTACCCCCCCTCCCACGGCCCGCTCCTGAGGGCCGCGGACCCCGACGTCGTGGTGGTCTTCCCCTGGGTCGCGGGGCAGGTCTGTCTGGATGGTTGGTATGGAAGTTCTGTAACAGAAGAGGATCAAGGATATCATTCCTGGGAACCCATGAGCGTTCTTCAGGACCATAGTCCTCCCAGTCCACGAGGTACTCGAGTTTACCACCACGGCGCCGGGAATCCAGGATCTCGTGGACCACGTAGGCTGTGCCGTCCTCTAGGAGAAGTGGAAGGGGGGGCTCGGCGGCTGCCACGTCAGGCTCTGTGGAGGGAACAACAGAAGGGTGGTAAGGTTTGAGTAGAGACACGTGAAATGTGGGGTGAATTCTGCTATACTGTGCCGGAAGTTGGAGACGATAGGTGACGGGGTTGATCTGCTGAAGGATGGTGAATGGGCCAATGAAGCGGGGACTCAGCTTCTTGCAGGGCAGACGCATCCTGATGTCCCGGGTGGACAGCCAGACCTTCTGCCCTGGCTGGTAGACAGGAGCCTCGGAGCGCCGAAGGTCGGCTGCCATCTTGCGTCTGCGCAGGGCCCTCTGCAGCTGGTGGTGAGCTGAGTCCCACACCCTCTCGCTCTCCCGGAACCAGTAGTCGACTGCCGGAATGTTGGAGGGTTCCCCGTCCCAGGGGAACATCGGGGGTTGGTAGCCGAGTACGCACTGGAAGGGTGTTAGTCCAGTTGAGGCTTGGCGGAGGAAGTTCTGTGCGTACACGGCCCAACCCAGGTACTGGTTCCAGGAGTTCTGGTGGCCGTGACAGAAGGTACGCAGGATCTCCTGGATCTTCCGTTCCGTCTGCCCGTTCGACTGAGGATGGTATCCAGACGATAGGCTGACGGTCACACCCAGGAGGGAGAAGAAGGCTTTCCAGACGTGGGAGACAAACTGGGGTCCTCTGTCGGAGACGATGTCTTCAGGTAATCCATAATAGCGAAAAACATGATTAAACATTAGTTCTGCGGTGGCCATGGCGGTAGGTAGACCCTCCAGGGGTATCAATCGGCAGGACTTTGAGAAGCGGTCCACAACCACCAGGATGCATGTGTGACCGTCAGACTTGGGGAGATCGGTGACGAAGTCCACTCCCAGGTGTGACCAGGGTCTCTCAGGAACGGGCAGAGGAAAGAGCTTGCCGGTGGGAAGATGGCGTGGGCTCTTGGAGATGGCGCACTCCCTGCAGCCCTGCACGTACCTCCTGACGTCGTTGGCCATGTTGGGCCACCAGAAGCGTTGTTTGAGCAACGAGAGGGTCTCCTTGACCCCCGGGTGACCAGTGCCAAGTGAAGAGTGGATGCTGTGCAGGAGTGGAGTGCGACGTGCCCGTGTGATGTATTGCAAGCCTTGGGGGCAACCCGGCGGAGTGCGTGTGGAGGCATTGGCGGAGGGAATGGTTTCCTCGGACCACTGGATGGGGCTCACGAAGATGGACTCCGGCAGAATAGTATCAGGCTCTTCGGGCTTTTCCTCAGGAGCATAGAGGCGAGATAGGGCGTCAGCTTTAGTATTCTTAGAACCAGGACGGTAGGAGATGGAGAAGTTGAATCTAGAGAAGAACATAGCCCAGCGAGCTTGGCGAGGGTTGAGTCTCTTAGCGGCCTTCAGATATTCGAGGTTTTTGTGATCAGTGAGAACTTGAAACGGGTGAGTAGCTCCCTCCAACCAATGCCTCCACTCCTCAAGGGCAAGCTTGACGGCCAGGAGTTCGCGGTCACCGATGTCGTAGTTGACCTCCGCCGGGTTGAGCTTGCGGGAGAAGAAGGCGCATGGATGGAGTCTACTTGGTGTCCCCTGCTGCTGTGAAAGGACCGCTCCCACTCCGGTGGTAGATGCGTCCACCTCCACGATGAACGGGAGGTCCGAGGAGGGGAGCGGTGGTGAAGGCTTTCTTCAGGGTCTCAAAGGCATTGGTGGCTAGTGGAGACCAGGACAGAGACTTGGGCTGGTGACGGAGTAGGTTGGTGAGTGGACTGACGATAGTGCTGTAATTCTTGATAAACCGGCGGTAGAAGTTGGAGAAGCCTAGGAATCTTTGGAGTTCTTTGATAGTAGTAGGAGTGGGCCAGGACTGTATAGCGGAGACCTTCCCCTCGTCCATCCGGATGCCACTGTGATCAATCACGTACCCCAGGAACTGAACGGAGGGTTGATGAAAAGAGCATTTTTCAGCCTTGAGGAAGAGATGGAACTGCCGTAAGCGCTGGAGGACCTCCGCAACGTGGTGGCGATGTTCGGCCAAGCTCCGGGAGTAGATGAGGATGTCAGTGGAGCCTGGCGTGTCTGTGACAGAAACATCTTCTTGACTAATTTAAAGAGTAGTTACACAGATTTGCCATGAGTCAAAACTGGTTGAATTCTCATCTTGTGAATAAATACTGATGTTTCTATCGGCCAATGAAACATAGTATTAATCACCAGGTAGCTATGCTTGTAGATGCAGCTAAAGTTTAGGTGAATGAGTCCCTCTGACTATAATTGTCATGATCACCAGTGAGAGTGCCCTATCACCCACTAGAGGGCACTCCATCCCGGACTTTCATTTCCACCTGTTACATGGACTGCAATTTCCATACACACTCACCGCACTCATTATCCAATGTCATTACACACAGCTGTATTGTATCATGTCATTAGTGTCTGTCTATTTATATTAAGCTGTTTCTGTCTTTGGTTGTGGTTCGTTGTTTAATGTCATGCGTTTTCTGATTCCCCGGTTGTCTGTTCTGGGTTTTCTTTGTGTTATTTTGTACCTGTTTGTTTTGGACTGATTTCATGGACTTTGACCCTTGCCTGCTCTGTGGATTACGCTTTTGGATTACCATTTATTAAATCTCTCTGCTGCACTTGGATCTATCTTTTGTCTTCGTGTTTACCGTGACAATAATTTCTAAGGCCTTTGCTCTGTAGAAAGGAAACCTTCATCTGAATCTACATTCATATAACCCTGTACTGAGATTTTTCATTAGAAACAGGTTAATCAATACTGCAATTGATATTTCTCCAACCAACGCAGAATAATCAATTCTGGTACAGTTTACATGCCGCTGAGCTGAGATTCCTTCGTCAAAACAGACTAATACTGATATTATGTTTTCTTCTGTAAAATCAGATTAACTTAACTGATACCATTTGAACATATGCTAAAATGTGTTGAGACTCTTTCTGTTATAGCAGAGGCTTCAATTCAAGTTATAGTTTCATCTGCATCTAACAAGCCAGCAAACACCGATCTACATGCGAATCAAACGTTGTGTCAAATGTCATGTCGGAATCATCAATTACTGTGTTTGCAGTTCAAAGTCAATGGGGTCTTAAGAACCCCTTCTGAGGGACCTTGTGTGATACAGGCCTTCTGTGTCAGGTCACATGAATGGCATTGTGTGAGGGCAGGTTGTGCTGCCCAAAAAGGTGACTAACTGGTGTAGGAGGCAAAGGTCCTGTTGGTGTCCTCCATTCATTCCACGTTTTTCTGAGTCTGTGGCAGTAACCTTGGGACTTTCTGCCCTGCTTGGTGTCGAGGGCAGCACTCAATCTGCATTTAGACATCTGGGTCTGAGAAGTCCTTTATGCTGACTGGTTTCAGCTGCTAATCATCTGATTGGAGGTTTTCAGGCTGTTAAGTCAGAAATCGTTGTGATTCTGGTGATCCAGAACAGAGAGCCTGTCTTGGTGGGTCACACCAGTCAGGGACTTCAGGCAAAAGGAATATCTCATATGTTGGCATGGGCGCTGTGGTCTGCTAGGCTGCGGGCTCTGGCTCCTCCCCCCTTTGTGTAGGGCTGTTTCAGTTATTTTTGGATGACAACAAGTTTGTCTCCCACACTGCTGAATTGCTGAGTCAGTGTTTGGATTTCGGCTCTGCATGCGGATGGCCTTCAAGGGCCGTAGCTTTAGTGTCTCTTTACATTCAAACTGTTTTTTATGTTCTTTAACTAGTGAAGTTCAACAACTATCAGAGCCTCCTGAAGACTGGTGACCTCCCTCAGTTGCTCTGCTCTGTTAGGGTCCGTGCATCTGTCCTGTGCCTTCTCACACTGAGTGGGTTGGTTCTCTGTGGAACTCTGTGACTTGCAGAGTCTGTTCATTTACCTGCTGTTGGAAGCCTGTATGAGCATGGGCTAAGGATAAGATGACATCTTTGTGGCTCAGGCCCGGTGTGAAGTGTCTGCTGTTACTGCTGATCTCGCCGTTTCTTGCTCTGCTGTTGCAGGTTGTTGACTGCTTTGGCTGAAGGGTGTCCATCACATTGTTCTGCTGGGTCTCCAGGGGGTCCTGGATGGCAGGGCTGGATGTCCTAGTCAAACTGGCACAACACTTATGGGGACACGAGAGAGAGAGAGAGAGAGAGATGGCACAGGCAAATTTGTACAGCTAACTGGGCCATGTAGGGAGTGAATAGCTGAAGTAGGGGGAGCCAGTATGAGACTTAGTGCTGGTCACAACTAAGGGGTTTGAGTATATTTGTTGACAGCTGTAAGCTGTGTTGACTGATGACTGGCTGGTACATGTTGTTAAACTATTACTCAGAATACTGATGGTTCTTTTCCATAGGTTGTCAACATGAGGGTAACAGATAGAACAAACTGGTATAAAGAAACAATAAGATGAAATAAGAAAGGGGAAAGGAAGAAAAAAAAAGGTTTTACCTATTTAGTTTTAGTTAGTTTTCTATTTAGCAGGTGTCACCTGTTCAAGTAATGACCTAATCTCTAGGCTAACAGAGAGATGCCAGATGCCTTGAGGTCAAAAGGAAAAGAAACAAAGGGAAGAGTCTCTATTCCTTTCCGGAGCCAAAAGTGCCTTGGACGGTGACCGTACTTCATGTACTCGGCACTAAGGAGTAAGGAGGGGGAGCTAAGAGATAGGAATTAGGATAGTAATAACCTATAACTCATTATACCTCATTAAGGAAACAACAGTTTCTAGACTACTAGAAGATGGAAGATGGTGATGGTAGAATAACACAAAAAAAATAGGGTAAAAACAGAAGGTCCTTTTAGCTCAAGGGAACCTAAAGGGAAGGTGAATACCCAAGTTGGTTTAATTAAATGCTAAGTTTAATTAAAACCAACTTGGCTGAATAGAGATATTCAGGCTTAAACAAAAGAAAGTGAATGAAATAAAATTACACCTAGAGGAGGAATAAAGTCGAAATACAAACAAAATTAGAAATTCCTTATAGACAAAATTGATTTAATTAAATTTTCAAATTTAACTAAATTAAAATTGGCTGCATAGGGATAGTCAGGTGAACGAAGTATTAGAATGAGGTAGAAATAAAATAGAGGAATAGGGTTCAAAAAATAAAGAGTAAACTTGGAATTTCCTTGTAGCTCTAGGAGATAGGAAACTAAACAAGTTGATTTAATTACATTTTAAATTTAATTTAAATTCAACTTGACTAAATAGAGATACTCAGACTTAAAGCGAGTGACACCTCGCACACACACACACACACACACACACACACACACACACACACACACACAAATGGTTTAAACCAGAGGTAGGTGCCTTTGAGGCGTGCCTTGTGAAGCTTCGCACCCCTGTGAATCATTTGTCTTGCATCAGTGATTCGGAGCATGTGTCGAATTGCATTGTAAAAAATGATTTTTGGAACTTGTAAATAAAGATAGCATCATTTAAGTACATTTTACAAGCAAATACTATTTTGTCTTTTTACTTAAAAATGTCACGTTTAATTCAATAATCTACTTGAGGTTTCGTTTTTATTTATTGTGCTTAAATACACAAGTAAATTCAAATGGAACTGCCCAAGTAATATTTACTTAGTGTTTTGTCATCTAATGAACTAATGCAAAAAAATAACAAACCCAAGTATAACTTACTCCACGAAGCCAAGCAAACTATGCGCATGCGTTCATGGTCCGTTCAAGTGGCGCGCAGAAGAGGCGGCCAGGCGGAGGAAGCCAACGGAAAATTTTCTCGACGACTGATGTCGACACTTATGCGACTTTTACAAGGTAAGTTATTAAATATTTGTGTATTGGTCAATTTAGTTGCGTTTTTTTTGTATTTTCCATGTAATCTACGGATATGTTTAATGAACAGTGAACGTAAGATGAACTTTGCACGATAAGAGAGGCGCGACGCGTCTCGACAAATGGCAATAGAACCCATGGGCCTGTTCATCTTTGAATAAATAATTGTGCCATCTGAATTATAAATACAAGTTTCCTAATTAGAAACTGGAAATGTACAGCCTCAAAAGCTATATTTACGAACCCGTGATTATACCCAAGCCCTGAGGGTGGGCCATTAACTTTAAACGTGATGGAGAAAACGATTAATCCCCCCTTAATCCACATCAACTACACTGTTTTGTCTTATCGATAAAATCGATAAGCATTTGATGCATTTTAATCAAGTTAGACTGAGATTATATGTCTTATTGAACCTATACAATAGTGGTACAGCGTAACGTGTTCAGGCAGCCTTAACTATCACATGATGGTAACCTTAACTGTTCAAATTTCAAATCAATAAGATCAGTATATTTATTCAAAAAAAAAAAATTTATAAAAAAAAAAATATATATATTTCTGACATTTCTACCATATGTTCCACAGATTGCACTAACCATCCAAGCTCATGCAAGGTAAGTTGGCAATGTTTCTTACAGCCTATACAAAACTTTATTAACCTTGGAGTATGCCACATATCTGTAGATAATACACACACACACACACACACACACATATGAAGACTTCAGATGCAAAAGCCTCTAAGTGCCGTCTGAAATATTCTTTTACATTTACATTTACATTTAGTCATTTAGCAGACGCTTTTATCCAAAGCGACTTACAAATGAGAGTAGTAGAATCAATTAAATCAACATGAGAACAACAGTATGTAAGTGCTGAGTGAAGTCACAGTTATGTCAGTAAAGTGCTCATAGCGAAATTTTTTTTTTTTTTTTTTTTTTTTTTTTTTTAAATAAATAAATACACAGATAGGAGAAGAATATTAGTCAAGGTAAGTGCTACTACTACTGGGTCAAGTGCTGACGAAAAAGATACGTCTTTAGCATTTTTTTGAAAATGGCTAGAGACTCGGCTGCTCGGATAGAGCGTGGTAGGTCATTCCACCAGCCAGGAACAGTCCTGGAGAAGGTCCGTGAGAGTGATTTTGTGCCCCTATGTGATGGCACCACAAGGCGCCGTTCACTTGCAGAACGCAGGTTTCTGGAGGGCGCGTAAGTCTGAAGTAGTGAGTTAAGGTATAGCGGTGCAGAGCCAGCTGTCGTTCTGTAAGCAAACATCAGAGCCTTGAATTGGATGCGAGCAGCTACTGGCAGCCAGTGCAGACTGATGAAGAGAGGAGTGACGTGCGCTCTCTTCGGTTCGTTGAAGACCAGTCTTGCTGCAGCATTTTGGATCAGTTGTAGAGGCTTGATAGTGCATGCTGGAAGGCCAGCCAAGAGAGCATTACAGTAGTCCAGTCTGGACAGAACAAGAGCTTGGACAAGAATTTGTGTGGAATGTTCAGATAGGAAGGGTCTAATCTTCCTGATGTTGTACAAGGCGAATCTGCAGGACCGGGTCGTTGCTGCAACATGATCTGTGAAGGTTAGACCATCATCCATCACCACTCTAAGGTTTCTGGCTGTCCTGGAAGGAGTGATGGTTGAAGACCCAAGTTGAACTGAAAGGTTGTGATGAAGTGTTGGGTTTGCACCGATCACAAGCAGTTCCGTTTTTGCAAGGTTGAGTTGGAGGTGGTGGTCCTTCATCCAGGCAGAAATGGCTGTCAGGCAGGCTGTGATGCGACCAGCAACCGTCGGATCATCTGGTTGGAATGAGAGGTAGAGTTGTGTGTCATCAGCATAACAGTGGTAGGAGAAACCATGATCCTGAATGACCGATCCTAGTGATGACGTGTAGATGGAGAAGAGAAGTGGACCAAGCACAGAGCCCTGAGGTACCCCAGTAGCAAGATGATGTGACTTGGACACCTCACCTCTCCAAGATACCCTGAAGGACCTACCTGAGAGGTAAGACTCGAACCACTGGAGCGCGGTTCCCGTGATGCCCTTCGACATGAGTGTAGACAGGAGGATCTGGTGGTTCACTGTGTCAAAGGCAGCAGACAGGTCCAGCAAGATGAGTACTGATGATTTTGAAGATGCTCGTGCCAGTCTCAGGGCTTCAGTGACTGAGAGCAGGGCAGTCTCAGTAGAGTGGCCACTCTTGAAACCAGACTGGTGGTTGTCAAGGAGGTTGTTCTGTGAGAGATAAGTAGACAGTTGGTTGAATACAACTCTCTCAAGTGTCTTAGCAATGAAAGGAAGAAGGGATACTGGTCTGTAGTTTTCTAAAAGAGCTGGATTCAGAGTGGGTTTCTTAAGCAGTGGGGTAATCCTAGCCTGCTTAAAAGCTGTGGGAAATGTTCCAGTGTGAAGGGAGGAATTGATAATGTGAGTGAGTGCAGGTAGAATTGAGGAGGAGATGGCCTGAAGAAGAGGAGTGGGGATAGGGTCTAGCGGACAGGTAGTAGGGTGATTGGAAAGAATGAGTTTGGAAACATCTGCCTCAGAAAGCATGGAGAAGGAGGGGAGAATTTGTGTGTTTTCAATTAAGATGTTCTTGTCAGAGTGTGGTGTGGAGAATTGGCCGCTGATGGTTGTTATTTTATGTGTGAAGAAAGTGGCAAAGTCATCAGCTGTAAGAACTTTAGTGCTGCGATTTAAAGGAATAACGTCCGCTACAGATGCATCAGAGGAGCTCATCTCGCGGTTTCTGTTTGCATCATCATTTCGGCCGTATTGTTTCATAATAAAAGTATTTTGGCCGAAAATTTCCGGTGGCCAAATATTCGGAGCATCCCTAGTTTACATCTTCTGAATTGGTTAATGTGTGTGTGTGTCTGTGTGTGTGTGCATCTTTCCTTTAGGTGCCACAGCATGAGGTGGTTGTGTAAAAAATGCAGCTTTGAGTCGAACAAAAGACTACAACTTTTAAAACATTTACGACTCAAACACGGAAATTATGGCTGTCAGTCATCGACCCCTTGTCTTTATGCTGATTGTCCTTGTTCATTTAAAACATTTAATGCTCTTCGAATACATTTGTCCCGACACCACACAGAATCAGACAAACCAACAGAGGTGCTTTCATTTAGTTGTCTTCTATGCAATTCATTGTCATTCACTTCAGAGAAGCAATATTTTGAGCACCTTAGCAACCATCTGAGGAGGTACGAGGTAGTGAGTTGTGTATACAAAAACTGCAGCTTCAGCACAAGCATTTATTCAACCTTTGCTACACATAAGCACAGGAAACACAGTAACCACTCCCTTGAAGATTTTAATCTTTAATCTTGAAAAAATACTTAAATCCCTCTGTTTTGCAAAATGATTCAGAGGTCTCTGAGGATGACACAGAACTGGATGAAACTTTGGATGAAGCACAAGATAATTTGACTGAACTTATAAAGAAGAAGTTTGGTCAACTTTTTCTAAAGTTGGAAAGTAATTTCAACGTGTCAAACAGGTGCATTGATCAAATTGTAGATGAGCTTCAGTTCATATCTTCCTCTGCATCTGCTCCAGTTTTGAAAGATGTTGTTGAGTCCACTTTAAAGAGCCATAACTGTGACATAGATCCAACAGTTATCTCAGATTTGGTGAAAAATCTGTGTGAATCAAACCCTGTCAGTTCAGCTTTAGGGAAAGATGGACCTTTTTCAACAGCATAAAAGAGGAGAGAATTTATGAAAGAGAATTTTTCAGTTGTTGAACCAGAAGAATACATACTGGACAATAAAGACAAAAGGACATCCCAGTATGTTCCGGTACTCCATTCTTTGTTGCAAGTCTTGAAGAATATCGAAGAAAAGGACCTAGTCACTCAAAAAAATACTAAATGTGCATCACATTACCAGTCCTTCAATGATGGATCTCACTTTCATGAAAATGAATTTTTCACAGGAGATGTTGAGAGATTAAGTCTTATTCTGTACATCGATGACTTCGAAGTGTGCAATCCCTTGGGAACTTCTCGCAAGATTCACAAAGTCACTGCTGTCTACTGGGTGTTAGTAAACTTTCCAGCACATGCACGATCAACATTGGCATTTATCAATTTAGCCATTCTTTGTAAGGCAGATGACACAAAGCGATTTGGATTTCAGAAAGTTCTAGAGCCACTGTTAACCGATCTTCAAAGCCTGGAAAAAGATGGTATTTTTATTCCAAGTTTAGGAAAAGTCATGAAAGGCACTGTGGTCAGCGTGGTGGCTGATAATTTGGGAGCCCATTCTGTGGGAGGATTCATTGAAAACTTCACAGGGTCTCATGTCTGTCGATTTTGTCTTGCAGACAGGTCCTAGTTTCAGACCACAGAAGTAAGATCTGGTCTTTTTCAGTGGAGAGATAAAGAGCAGCACTCTTTGCATGTTGAGACAGTTTTGTCAAGTCCTACTTCCACACATTGCTATGGTGTAAAAAAACAGTGTGCACTGTCTGAAAAACTTGATCATTTTCATGTAACATCTGGTTACCCACCAGATGCATTGCATGACCTTCTTGAAGGTCTTGTTCCAGTGGAACTGGCATTGTCATTTCAAGCCTTTATCAAGAAGAAATATTTTTCTCTTGAGGAGCTCAATAATTGCATTCGACAGTTCCCTTATAAGTGGAGTGACCAAACAAATCGTCCACATTTGATTCCTGCTAATTTTTCCACAAAAAAAATCTGTAGGAGGTAATGCACATGAAAATTGGTGTATGTTGCGTCTGTTGCCTCTCATGATAGGCTTGAAAGTACCTGAGGATGATGAAGTGTGGCAGATGTTAATGACCTTAAAAGACATTGTGGAACTTGTGATGGCCCCAGTTCATACAGAGCAGAGCATTTGCTACCTTGACTCTTTGATTTCTGAGCACCGACACCGATTTCTGGAAGTTTTTCCTCAAGAAAAGCTTCTTCCCAAACACCACTATCTTGAGCACTACCCTGAACTCATTCAGGAATTTGGTCCACTGGCAGCCTTGTGGACCATGAGATTCGAAGCTAAACATGCCTTTTTTTAAAAAGCTGTCAGACAAACAGGTTGTTTCAGGAACATACTGATGTCCCTTGCAAAAAAACACCAGCTCATGATTGCATTGCATCTTCATGAATCAAATGTGATCAAGTCATCACTTTCAGTCTCAACAACTTCACAAGTCTCTGTGGATGTCCTAAAGGATGACATAAAACATTTGGTGCAACATCGGTATCCACGTGTCACAATGGTACATGTTGCAAATAATGTGTGCTTATTAGGCACCAACTATAAACCTGGAATGTTGCTATGTCATGGTTTCACTGCAGATTTGCCAGATTTTTGTGAGATGATACAGTCTATCTTGGTTTGTAATGAACTGGTCTTTGTAGTGAGACTACTAAGCACATGGTACAACGAGCACCTTAGGAGTTATGAGTTGGAACACACAGCCAACATTCAGTTACTAGAGCAAAGAGAAATGGTTGACTACTATACCCTGGCTGCTTACAGTGTTGCAGGAAGACGACTGACTACCTTAAAGCACTATATTTGCCCCTCTTTTTAGGTGCATAGTTATCGATGTTAATGCTGTAGTGTACACATTTTTAATTAGGTTGAATTTTAATTGCTGTTTTTTTCTGTTGCAGATGTGTACCCCAGCAAAGCTGCGAATTGTTATTGAAGAGAATGACATTCGCAAATTGGTTCTGCCCTCAGGCATCCCCAGTACTCTTCAGGACCTTAAACATGTAATCAAAGAAACATTTAATATTCCAGACTGCTTTACTTTGATGTATGAAGACATGGATTTTGGGGGCCAGTTTTTTACCTTGAGCTCAATAGATGATGTACAGGATAAATGTACTATAAAAGTGGTACAAACTGAACCCATCACCCTGAATCTGAGTGCTGTGGAAGAACCAATCCTACAAAATGAGTCTGATGCCATATCATGCAGTTCTCAGGACACCGTTGTGCTATGTCCTTCTGAAAATGAGACTTCATTCCTTTCTTTAGACTCCAGATCCAGCAGTTCCCAAGACACTGTTCTGCTATCTTCGTCTGAGAGTTCCACATCATGCCGTTCTCAAGGATGGCCAGCAAAGTTTAAAATTCCAACTTTCTCATTTGATACAGAGCTCTTGCTTTCAGAAGGAAACAAAGCCTACCAAAAGGATGGCACCCTCTTGAACAATCCAAGAGTAACTAGAAGTGTCCTTGAGACACTAGCTGAGACAATATTTCTTTTCACTGCGTACCCAACAGGTGTCCAGATTATGAACGTAGTAGAGATGTTGATCGAAAAGTACCCATGCCTCAAAGAGCCAGGGTCATTTAATGGACAGTATGGTTGGCAACAGAGGATTAAATATAAGATGGGCAATTATCGAGCAAAATTAAGAGGCAGTCAGCTTTCCTGCCCAGAGCTGGAGGTCAACTCTTTGAAAAGAAAGAAGACAAATGAAAAGTCTTGCCCCAAAGCCACGAAACGCCCCAGGAAGGCTGAAGTAAATTACTTGCCCCCATTTCCATTTGGGGAAACTGAGGAAACTTTAGAGAAGGAGAGAGTTGATCTTCTTAAAGAAATTCAGAAGAAAAACAACAAGAAGGTCATCAGTGAGAAAATGGAGAAGACTTTCTCCTATCGAAGATTAGAAATCATTAATGACTGCCCTGCTGTCAAAGATTTCAAGGAGAGATGGCCAGCTCTTTTTTGTGAATCTGAGGTAAACCTTAGTTTTTTTTTTTGTTTTAGTTTTTTTGCTTGCTTGATGGTAATATGTAGGTACTTATAACTTTTGGAACTCATATTTCACTCATTTAAAACAATAAAATATTTTAATTTCATTAGTATAGCATAGCATGATGTGTGTGTGTGTGTGTGTGTGTGTGTGTGTGTGTGTGTGTGTGTGTGTGTGTGTGTGTGTGTGTGTGTTTTGTGACATATCAGGACATAAATGTGTATAATGACATGGGTATTACAAAAAGAGGTGAAATATGAGGACATTCAGCATGTCCCCACTTTTCAAAAGGCTTATAAATAAAACAGAATGAGTTTTTGTGAGAAAGTAAAAGTGTGCACAGTTTCCTGTGATGGGTAGGTTTAGGTTTTAATTATATAAATTTAAAAGATATGATAAATTCTCCAAAAACTGCTCAAATATGAAGTAAAAACATTAATAAACAGAGTAAAGTGACATTTGTTTTTTAAAAAACAATTATTTTCTTACAAAATGACATTTTGTTGCCTGGGGTCTGTGGAGATCCCGAAGAACCTGAGTGTCACCTTTTTTTTTTACACCAACATTAACACAAGATATCACTCCAGTTTTTTCTTTGTACATCTAGAAAGTGTTAACAACTGTACAAAGTTTCATGTCATTTGGACAAAGAGAATTATTATTATTATTATTTTTTTTTGTGCAAATGTCATTTGGGGTCTAAAAAGACCCCAAAGACCCTATAAGGGTTAATAACAGATTTAATGATGGTGAGACCAATTCTTTGTGTGGGGCACTTATCACATAAAATTAAAGGGAACATTCATCTTACTGTATAGTATTGTAACCACTTTGAACTCATTTGTGTATTTGACAGGATGTCAGCAGAGACATGATTCAAGATGGCTTCACCAATCACGTAATGAAGATCATTGTATTGGGGAGCACTGCAGAGGCAGATGCCAACATAGCTGACATCCTCATCATCATTGAGGGAACTGAGGTACTGTCGGGATGCAAGAACCTCACAAATGCATGCCTTATGCTCATGGGCTTCATTTACTCCCTGAACTTGAGCTATCCTTCAAAGCTGAGAAACGCATTTGAAGTTTTTCAGAAAATTTTTCTTGGGCTGGATGCTTTAATATTTGCTCCAAAGGTTACCTCTTTGCAGAGAAAGCTACTGATGTAATTCTGTTAGCCATTTTGTTTGGTACTCGCACTTTTTGTACTTTTTTCTACAGAAATAAATAAAAAATGTCAATTATTTGCTCAATTGTTCTTCAAGTGAGAATGTCCTCAAAAGTTTTGTTAATATAAATATGAGCAAAGTTTGTACTGTACTTTGTACATTTTTGTCCATTTGTTTTTTTATTCCCTTTGTTTAGTATGTTTTTCAAGAGTTTAAATAAAAGTACTCAAAATAAAAGTACTCAAGGAATATGTCTGTCAGTGTTTTTTTTAATTATTTTATTTAATTAGAAAACATCAGTAGTAATACATCACAAATTATATTAAGTAATGTTTAAATAATATTTAAAGTAAAGGTTACTTAGGATAACTAAGAAAGATAACTAGGACTCTTAAGTAAAAGAAATGCAATAAATCATAATATATTTATAAGCATTACTTAAATAAAATTTACAAACAAAGAGTCAATAATAAATAATATTTACCAAGTGAACTTAACTTAAAAAATTCTAATTAAAGCTACTAATAATCATGTTTAGTCTTTTACTTGGCAAATGTTTGTAAATTTACTAGCTTTTTCCGAGTGAAAAAAATTTCCAAGCTTTTTTCAAGTAAATCCTACTCCAAATTTTTTTTCAATGTGCTAAAGTTATGTGATTTCAGTAAACGAGGCTTCATGATGCATCATAGCTGTTTCAAAATGATTTGAAATGTCAATGGTTCATCTCTAAGTCCTATGAACCCATGTCTATACCTGACTTGTATATGAAATGTGTATAACACATTTAAATGACACATTTGACAAAGGGAAGAGACGTATTGCACGTCCTGATATTGCTGAGTTAGATGCGTTCCTGGGTCAACATATTTTGTTGATCCTGGAACAACAAAATTTAGTCTTAACCCTATTCCTACCCCTAAACCTAACCCTACCCATAAGTTATCCCAAAAATCAGAGGGAAGTGATAGATGAATAACACTGATGTAGAAGCACCAATTCATGATTTTAAGTCTAAACTTGACATAATCTGTAAACTTGTCCCTCAAATCTGATTGGTTCATTTGAATGTTGTTCCAGGATGAACAAAAATGTTGACCCAGGAACAAGTTGAACTCCGCAATATCAGGTTATGCGAGACGTATTGTCATGTTTGTCTGGTATAGTCCAGTTTTTATTAACAAGCTCTACAGTTTATTGAAATATCATATCTTAACAGAAACCTCATGTTTAAGGATATTACATGATTCATTGATCACATTTAATTGATTACAACTTCAATAAAACATTTGTTAATGGTTTATTAAAGATGTCTCGTTAAGTCTTCACTATGCTTACTGTTCTGACTCACAGGGGGCGCTTTGAGTGGTTCGAAACAGTGAATCGTTTGTGACTCAATTGATTAGTTTGATTCTGAGCTTCACAATGCTTTGTGTTCCCATCAACAGTTCAAATTGCACGTGTCTAGGTGCTAGCAGGGTGCTAGCAGCTTTTAGTCGAGGTAAAGGGTTTGAACTGGGTTTCTATTGAGCTAGATTTGGCTACACGCGGTTTGTTGTTTGTACAACAGTCTGTGATATGGGTGCTGCTATCAGACTTTTAGAGGTGTCTGCTCTAACACACTCTGTTCTCATGTGTTGCCAGGAGACCAATGCCAGCCTGCAACACGATCAGAATAGAGCAGAGTTCTAACCGTGCTGCAAGTCCGCATTGAGAACCCCAGTGTGGTCACACATAACTCACAAATCACAACAGCACATCACTTCACAGTCAGTGGTGGATTGCTAGTTAGCTAAGCTAGAATTTACACCACAAATTTGTTGCGTGTGTTTCATATGTCCGGTCCAGCACATTATTATGTGACCTGATCCAGCAAAATGAGTCACAGTGACCCAAATTTCAAAATTGAGATTTTGGTATCAATGGAAAGATGAGACAATAAGCCTTGAATGGTTTTAAAGATATACCCATTTGAATTATGGTTGTCTGCCCTCTTTTTCCAATTGAAAACCTGAGAAAATCGCTTTTAAAGTTTTTTTTTGTTGATATCTTTCAAAATCCATTGCATTTAAAGGGATAAACTATTTAATTTACAGCTTAATTTGACCAAAGACATTTTTTATATATATAAATGCTAAACCAGGCTGAAGCTCAAATTATTTGAAAGTATTTATCTGAATTAACCCTTTAAGACCTGAAGGCAGGTGGCGCCAACGGGCGGTAAACTCCGGTTTAGAGGTGCTTCTCAGCAAGCTTTAGGAGTTTTTCAAAAAGGTTAGATGCATTAAAAAGATGAGATTCTAAGCTTTAAAATGATATCTATTTTGTGTTATTCCACGTTGGAAAACAAACATGGATGGGTCCGGGAACATTGGATACACACTGCATCCCGGAGAGATGAGAGACATGTTTTTAGCCAAGTATGTTAAATCATTCCGTGAGTAATATCTTGTGATCAACGCAATATATTATATTGATATTGGATTCATTTTAATCTTGAGAGTCTGCTTTAAATATTGATGTGCCATTTTTATGATCTGTGCATTTTTCATGAAGTTATGAGCACGTGAAATATACATACTTGTATTCAGTTAGCGGCTGTGCTGTTTTTGTTGTAAACGCATATTACTCAGACTCATTAGAGGGTGAAAACAACGCAACAGAAGCATGTTGGAGGCTTGATATGAAAGTTTAAAGTCTTTGGTTTTGTATGCAAAAATAATTTTTGTGCTACCTATATGGATTCAATTTTTATTGGCTTTTAAAGAGAGACACGCAAATGGGGGTTTTATTTTATAAGGCGCGCTAGTCTGACAGGAGGATGGCTGGATCAATCGCATGCTTGTCAGTCGAAATGGGCATTACCATTGATAAAAATCAGCGTTTAGGTCAGTGTGTTTACATTTCTAAGCTTTTTGATTGGTTCTATACAACGTGTAACACCATATTTGTAGAGCAGAGATAATGACGTTTCAGGGGATACCGGGAAATGCTCATAAGTGACCAGAGGAGTTGAGAAATTAATTTACAGCGAATTTAGTAAAACCATGTCAAATTTAATAGCCATTTAAATACCTTTACTCAATTATCTGGACTACGAAACTTTTGGAGATTATTTTTGAAAGTCGGTTCTTTGAAATTAGCTTAAAAAAAAATCTATTTTTTTCATTGTTTTTCCACATTATTGGCCCATATCTTAAAATAGAACGTTGCGACTTCCGACTCATTTCGCCAGATCGGGTCACATATGAATACAGTGACGTAACGAATAGTAAAAAGGCCTTAATCGGTGACTGAGGAGCATCGCCCAGAACACCATTACAAACACTGTAGTGAGATTTCTTCGACACAGGTAAATTTATGCTGCTTAATCTGGAATTCCGTCATCAGATAAAGGCTTATGCATTTACAGCTGAAAGTGGGGATTTCTTTGCCCAAGATCAGGTTAGTTTATTTGTCCGTGCTGCTAATCTGAGATTCCATTCTCAGAAAAAGTCTTGTGCATTTAAAGCTGAAAGTGGGGGTTTCTTCGCCAAAGTTCAGGTTAGTTTATTCTAATACCCTTTAAGGCTGGAATACACTACACGATTTTTAAAATCTGAACAGATTTTTAAAACACTAGACATCATACACTTGCCGACTTTGTAAATGGTTACAGAGAAAAGCCGGGCATCATACACTACCAGACTTTAAAATCGTTCGGAACACAAACAGAAACACATGCTTGGTTGCTAGGAGACGCATGACAGACAGGCGAAACAAATGCAAGAGATGAGTAGTGGATAGGGTGACCAGACGTCCCATTTTTCCCGGGACAGTCCCGTATTTCAGCTCTATTTTTAGTGTCCCGACTTATTAAGAAAAAAATGTTTTGTCCCGTATTTCATCTTTCAACTGGGTGATGGAGTTCTGTCACACAAGAACAGCCTAATCAATTCGTCATAGAACAAAGTTACCATTCAATCACAATTCGTTATCGATTAGTGAAGGCGGGATAGGCGGAATCACGCTGAATAACACAGACCAGAAGCCTCTCTCTCACGCACTCTCTCTCTTTCGCGCGATCAGTTCTCCTCGTGCCTGAATGGTCAAATGCACACATAGTTTTTCAAAATGTCCATCGTGCGGAGTATCTCACGTAAATACAGTCGGTTAAGTGGACGTAAACAGGTGGGTAAAAACAGGAAATGTGTCAGTAGCCTATATTACATCCATGGATTCGGTCTTATAGGGACAGTAGCCTAATTAAATATTTGTCAGTATATTCAAATGTGAAAAAACAAGTTTAATCTCTGTCGTATTTGTTGTATTGTTTGTAACTTGTTTGTAAATTTCTTTTTATATAACAATATATAACAAATATTTATATCTACACTGCCCTCCAAAAGTTTGGAAACGCCCTAGAAAAGTGGGGTTTTGGACAATGAATCCTTTTTAATTTGTGATAATTTTGCACTAGTAAGGGACAACACAAATTATAAAAACACATTTTATTACATAAACAGTTTATGCATAGAAAAAAACTTAAATTTTTGATTCATCAAAATATCCAGCATTAGCAGCTATCTGACCTAAACTGGGTTCTAATTATTTCATTGTATTCTAAACTTAATTGGCAATCAATTGTTGAAGCTATTAAGGTGTGCTGACCCAAAAATCTTTTACAAACCTGGGCCAAGTTTAAACCAGTAACCAGGCATCACAGCTGGCAAAGGGGCAT
Source organism: Chanodichthys erythropterus (assembly GCF_024489055.1). Lineage (NCBI taxonomy): Eukaryota > Metazoa > Chordata > Actinopteri > Cypriniformes > Xenocyprididae > Chanodichthys > Chanodichthys erythropterus. Next base: position 33,323,088 of record NC_090232.1, on the reverse strand, counting down.
GTCTGACTTTGACATGTATATACTGCCATTATTATGTAATGAAATGAAATGAACACATGAAAATTATTATTGCTGGATAATGTCAAGTTACTGTAATGTATTTGCACCAAAAAATTATAAGAATTTATGCTGATATCGTCCAAAACCAGACTTTTCCAGGGGTGTTTTCAAACTCTTGGAGGGCAGTGTATATATATATATATATATATATATATATATATATATATATATATATATATATATATATATATAATATAGTGAAATAAAATTTCTTATATCATGGTCATATTGCGCACTCGTCCCGTATTCCACCATGAGAAATCTGGTCACCCTAGTAGTGGAAGATGCGAGGCAAATGCTTTTGGAGATGGACAGGGGTGGGTAGACACAGTCAGCATGGACAGATTACAACAGGAGTTAGAGGTAAATTGTGTAGTTTTATAAATATTAAAGTTTTTACCTATAATGTAATCAATTATCATAATCAGTCGCTATGTACATTTAATGTAATATAATTAATAATTCTTCTGGCGTAAATGTATAATAGTGATGAATATTAACATATTTAATAATAAATGAATCCGGATTTGCCTCAGAATGTGGTTTGCTAACTCAAGACAAAGCTAACAGTACAGTACTTACTGAAGCAATTTTTCTATCATGGTGGAGCTCCACTTATTCTTCAGTGATTTTTTTATTGCGTTATGAAAAAGAATTTCCGTATTTTTCAACTTGAGAGCGACGTGAGCTGTATTGACCCGACTGTGTGACGAAACTGCCGCAAACAAATATAAAACGGCAGATTCTGCATTTTCTCATTCATGAATGTCATGTGCGATCTCGCGGGCGCGGCTCCATCTAGCGGCTGTAAGCGGTATATTTTAGTGTCTCAACATGATTAAGTTACCATGATTACTCGTCAGGCGCCAAGCTTGTTATTCGTGCCGATTCGTGCGCTGAATAGAGCTTGGCAAACTACGTCACTGCGCGTTGCATTCTGGGTAGTCGCTGCCATGTTTTATGTCACGCTCAGGAGCGTACAATGACAATAAATACAACTCACCAGATGAAAAAACGACTGTAATTACGTTAATTTTTTTAAAGAGCTGCTTGTACTTGCTGAGAATAAAGGACTAATATTTGAATCCCTTGTGTTCATTCGATCGCTCAGTCGTGTGGCCAGGACACGATACACACACGTAGAAATCATACTGACGCCTTCTATCGGACCACACATAGGACCAAAGAGATTTCTCTATTTCAGTTTTTAATAACTAAGTGGCACCGATATATCTGCCAGATAAAATAATAAACACAATATAGATTGATCTCAGCCAGCATATCATCATATCGCCCTGATTTCTTCAAGTTAAAGCATTAAGGGATAACATAACAGCATGACCATCTGTAATGCAGCTCTGAAATGAATTATATTGTGGAGTCGCTACACCAAGTAAGTTTTACTGGACCTAAATGGAATAAATACATGATTTCTTACAGAGAGCTTAACCAAGCTTAACCATGAATCAAAGATGTGCTGCTTTATGAACACGGAGAGTGATCGCAATGAGCTATTTCACAAATAACATTTTCTTAAACGTGTTTTCGTACATTATTAATGGCGTGAGCACGTACATATTCAAACAGATCAGAAGTTATGAATCTGTAATAAATACAAATTACAACGCCACATTTTGGTCAAGTTTATTTTCATTGAGTTTCACTTTCACCATTGTGTCGTTTCTAAGCTGGAAGGCAGAAAATGAGGGACATTATAGCATGCTTAACGTGGCTTAATTTACCAAGACAAACAAAACTTAGTATGCTTTATTAGTTTGGTGTTTACTACAGAAAAGCAGATGAGCCCAGAATATGAACGCAGCACATTTAACACAAGCATTTACCTCTCATAAAGAAAAAACTTAATGGACAGTGACTTAACGTGTAATAAGACGGGTTCTGTTCATATTCTGGGCTAATCTGCTTAGTTTCTAGGGGAGGAGAACGTTTAACGTGAAATTAAACGCGTTGCGTTCAAATTCTGGGCTATTAGTATGATGTTTACTTACATTACGCCAGCATTACGCCACGTTAAGCTTTTTATAATGTCCCGAGAATGGGATAAAATGGCGCTTCATTTCACATCCGTTTTCCACACTGGTCAGTATAGGCAGATAGTTCATAACACAGCCAGCGTTCACCATTCTAATATGTTTTTAACTGTATAATATAAATTTTAACATCTTCCTCCACTATTTCCCAGTCTCTACTGTACTGTCCGTGACCTAAAGTCCCAGAATGCAATGTGTTGCTGACGTCACGTTCCCAGACTCTTTTAGGTAAGTTTTTCCTTATTACCCGATTTTGTACAGTAGTCTCATTTTTTTCTCGATCTTTTTGACTTTGCACCCTTGATTTGCATTGTTTGGGCAGCGTATGACTGTATCGTGTACTGTATTTATATAACAACAACACATATAGTGCACTGATGTGTGTTCTAAAATCGGCTCAAAATATCAAACATGTTTGATATCCTCCGACTGGATAGAATCAAAATCTGAAGCTAAAAAATCGGAGTCTATGACCATGATATACTACGCGATTTTCCATGGAATCTGTCGGCTCAAATCTGCAGACTGGCTCTGACTTTTGTCAACTAGCGTCAACTTGTTCAGACTATAAATCGGGGGGAAAATCGGGGCAAAAATCGTGTAGTGTATTCAGTGCCAGCCCTAGCCTCTTTGGCGCCCTAGGCAAGATTTTTTTTGGCACCCCCTTATATTGCGATTTATCCAAAAGGGTGAATCTAGAATATTATTTATAGGGTGGCAAAGGGGTGGCATGAGGTCTATGAGGGGTGACAATACCAAAGCAAGCGCTCATGCATAGTTTTTGGAGATTTATAGCCTTACATACACAATTGTGTTCACAAACATTGCATTACCAAAAAGTATCTATATATTGATTAATAAATTGATTAATAAATAACAAAATTTCAATATCCATCTTGGCACCAAGTAAATTAACTATATGAAAAACTTCTAAATGAGTCTGAACTTGTATTACTAAAGGAGATGAGCAGTTTTATCAATATTACACAGGCTACTTCAATGGTAAAAAAATCTAATTTTAGTGCAAGTTAAAGAGCAACAAAACAATTGTTGAGTTTCTGTTATTAACAGAGGTGGGAATGTCTGTGTGTGTTCACCCAGAACACCCTATCAACCACATACTCTAGCAACACCCCAGCAACTGCATAGCAAGAGCCTAGCAACCACCCAGAATCTCCTAGCAACACTTTAGCAATCATCCACAACATATATTCTGGACTATAACTGACCAAAGTTCTTACATTTTTTAAACAAGACTTGAAGTTGGGTTTATGACAAGCCAACATAAATTTGTCCTTAAAACTTTTCAGTCTCTATTGTTTTTCTTGATTGCTAATGCACACTTCATGAAACAATTCAACATTTTTCACAGCAAAATACAATATCAAAACTATACACCAACTTGCACAAACCTCAAACGTCCAGGTCAAAATAAAATGTTCTAGTCAAAAACTTATTGTCTGACAAAATCAAACTTTGGCATCAGATGACACACAAAACATAACAAATACACAGACTACTGCACTGCCCAGTAAACACTAAAATTCCTTTTCATTTTACTATTATAAATTGATCTTGCAGTAGATGAAAAGCATGAGAAAAATAAGTATGAACTTGGTATGCACCAAAATACAGCATACTTTCAATTGCAGTAAAAGTAAATTCAGCATCCTCTGCACATTTGGCTAAATTTAATTACAGTAGCTATACAGTACTATAGCAGTGTATTGGTCTTCTGACACAACTATATCCCTAGGCAATCATTTCTCAGTGCTGCAAAAAATACAGTACACATATAACAAATGGTTACAAAGAAAGTTGACAATCACAACATTGAGGGTGTACAACGTGAAATTTCCCTCATCTAAAGTAGCCTACATGGTACTGTTTTAAGTTTAAAACCCCTGTAAATTAGAGATTTTGACTGGTGTGTCATCAGTTTTGCTACCTAATGTTGTCATTGTTAAATGTTTTGAGAAATGTGTCTTTGTTTTGATAACTGAACGAATGGTTTGGGAAACTGGACCAACTGAATCACTTATAATGTGTTAGCAATCGAGAAAAACTAAAATATGTTTAGATTCTGACCCCAGCTCTGCTATTAGTTTCTGTGATCGGATCATCGGGATCTCCGTATTGATTTCATGTTATTGGTTCGTCGGATGGCAAAAATAGGCTACCTTTATCCATGATGAAAGTGGAGCGGGCGGTCGCTGAATCAGCTCGCCAAAAATTAATCTCAGACATATTCGGATGGGACTACATTTCTCACAGGACTTCTGAGTTAGCCGGGAAGCAGTAATTTCCGATGCACATACAAATATGGAAAAAAATCGTAAGTGAACTTGGTTGCGCTGTGTTTTTGACTCTCAAAGAATTGGTTCATGAGAGTAATTTGTTAATGAATCACACTGGGTCCATCTGCAAACAATTGCTTAAAATGATGCCTTTTGTACACGTCTCTTCTATTCAGCCTCCACTTTTTGCCTCCTCCGTTTATATGGCACAGCTTCCATATGAGACAGAAGAATATCATCTTGTTTGACTTTGTCTATGGTGAAATAGAGCTGTTGTTTGATATATAATAAATCCGATTACTTCAAAGTAACGGCACTGCATGAAGAACTGTTATGAGTGCATGATACAATTGCGACCAAGCCATTTCCACTGTAGGCTATTTTGCCTTATGACAGGCGGAGTTTTGAGGTAAATAACGTTTTCTTCTGCCATTCAATATTAGTAGGACAGGCTGATCCATTTCATCGTACTCCATCTTTTATTTTAAAAACTCAATCTGAATCTGACTCTAAAAAAATCTCCTCAGCGCGCCGCTATATTGAAACCGCTCGGAATCATATGATTCGTTTCACGCTTTCTGATTGGTTCTCGGAATATAGCGGCTTTTGCTGCCAAAGGGAAGTGGCGTCTAGAGGCTTTTGCCAACAAACCGATATTTATGAATGGGCTGACGCTGCGATTTAGAGGATTTGAAGCATGTGATTTGTTGAACGTGTACTACGTGCCGTAAGCATTCGTTCAATGTCATTATCTCGTTTTTGACAGAGATGGCGTTTAGCGGCTTTTGCATCTGAACTCTTCATATATAAATCAGTTGATCGGATTAACTGGATGTAGCTACATTAAGATTAATATTACAATTAATTAACCTGTTCGTCCAGTGGACACTCAGTGTTGATTGTCTATTAATTCTAAGAAATGTTCATTTCCAGGTTATGGAAATGCGACGTTCTTATTGTACAGTACTACTCAGAGCATGTAGTCAGGATCTAAATCACTTAAGAGGCAATTTATTAGCAGACGGAGTCAGAACCAAATATGTATTGTTCACAATTCTTTATTAACTAACACACAAACACACAGCTAAACTAACAAACACATAACATACACAAAGGTCACACACATACATAGGTAAAAATGAGTAATGATCAAGTTGAACCAGAAGGGGAACTGTTAATGGAGCTATAGGAAAAAGTCAGAGGCAATCTGGAAAAGAATCATCAGTTTCCTCAGTAATAAAACACCTTTGCAAAGAAGAACTATTAAAGATTCTTCTAATACTAATGTGTTGCACAGGTATGGACATACCGCATACACAAAGGGGTGGTTAAATGCGATTTCACTTTTTTAACTTTAGTTAGTGTGTAATGTTGCTGGTTGAGCATAAACAGTATCTGCAAAGTTACAGTGCTGAAAGTTCAATGCAAACGGAGATATTGTTTTGGACTACAACGGGTTGGTGACATCATAAACCCATGCCATGTGGTGCAGCATGTGGAAGCGGAAGAGTTGAGTACACCGGACGCGAGCAGTGCAGCGCGAGGCGACGTGTCAAAAGATAATAGAACCCATTATAATCTGTGATATTTTCTACACTGGATGCGGCACTGAAGACAGCTTCCAGAATCTACACGAGTTCAATGCTGGATGGCTATTACTGAATGCACAAAGGCTATTACTGAAAGATGAAGCAGTTCCAACTTTAAAAGCAGAAGCTTCAAACTGTAAGTACATTTTATTGTTTGTACATGTCTTTTAAACCTATAGTTCTGTTGCTATTTTTGGTTGCAAGGACATATACAAAGACCAACTTGTTTTTACTTCGCTAGCCAGTTAGCTGTATTATAGTGCATACTTCTCCAACAAACACCAACAAACTTCTATGTTCATAGACAAACAGTTGTTCATGCTATAAATTAAACGCTACCTTTACAAAAATGCGACTACTCAGTCATGTATTCGGCTACAGTAAAGCTTTAATCAGGATAAAACTGTATATTGAAAGCTAACAAACAGCAGTGACAGCATATCTAAACACTTTGATACAAATACAAAATGAAATACCATTCATAAACATCCTTTAAAAGCCGCGATTGCAATTGACCCTCTTCTTTTGGGTCTAATTCGGGCTCAATTTGATGCAACAATATAGACGCTATTATTTACATTTTGACTCAGGAAACGGATGGTAAGGACGTTTCTGGACGCTTCAGCGAATCCCGATACACTGGGTCAGCTACCAACCTGCTGACCAATCTGAGCACATTGCGTATTTCAGAGGGAGTGGCTTCATAGAAGCAGGAAGTCAAACGAGCCGTTCATATGACAGTGGAAACAGAGGTGTAGAATTAACGTAAGATATATATGAAAAATACAGCGTTTTCAAAAAAACAACAAAAGACATGTTAAACTGCGCCCCAAGAACACAGTAAAGCCTAGAAAAAAAACACTTTTTCACCCCTTTAAATCTTCTCGATATGAACCCATAGACACTAAACATGTCATAATTGAAGTTACCTTAAATGTCATAAAACTTAAAAATCATGAAACATGTAAATACAATGACTGCAATACCACAACAGTAATAATGGATACCATTTCCTGGGAATATGTATGTTAATTTATAGAACAGTCTGTCTATAAATTAATGCAGGAACGTCTGTGTTCTGTGTGGAAAATGCAGGTTTCCTTGTGTCTCTGCTTTTCCACATGCAACACACACATTCTTCAGGGCAATATAACTAAGGCTGGTCTTCCCGGGGGATGGGGCTTTAAACAAGTATTGGTTAACTATAACAAATAATTGTGTCTGATTTGTCTCAGTCGTTACATTGACTATACTGTTTAGAAGGCCACTTTCATGCTTGCTCTATCTAAGGCCGCATTTACTCTGCAAGTCTTAATGCACAGATCCGATCTTTTGGCCATATCCGATTTTTTTGGACGACGTGCTTACATTTCTTTTAAAAGTGACCTGTATTGGATGTCTCCTTTTTACACTGCATTGGGCGAAACGTACCAAAAATAGCCTATATGGCAGGGATGGACAACTCCGGTCCTGGAGGGCCAGTGTCCTGCAGAGTTTATCTCCATCCCTGATAAAAACTTACTTGCCTATAACTTTCTACTAATCCTAAAGACCTTGATTAGCTGGTTCAGGTGTGTTTGATTAGGGTTGGAGCTAAACTCTGCTGGACACTGGCCCTCCAGGACCGGAGTTGTCCATCCCTGCTATATGACATCACAAATCAATTTCAATGGTACATTGAGCTTAATTTATTGACATGAATTCATATAGAAGCCCTTTTAATGCAATAGTTACATCCCTACATAAAAATAACACAAATTCTTCACGACAGTAGGCGACACTGCAGGCGCAAACGCCCGTATCCGATTCATATCCGATTTATAACCACATATGAAAGAGGCCTGAAACTGATCTGTGAAAATCGGAATCCATGCGCTTTTTTTCCTGCTTACACGGTCGTGACTCATATCCGATCTGTGCCACATGGGAGGAAAAAATCGGAATTGGGCCACTTGAACCGTGCAGTGTAAATGGGGCCTAAAAGTATTTGTTTAGTCCCTGTTATCTGTTATCTGTATACACTTGAATTAAAGTAACACTATCTCTAGACAGAGGTCACAACCACTACTACAGATAAGCCGACCAATATTACTTCTCTCATAGTAGCTTTGGTTTGGTTATGCCATGGTTTCCCATGTACACTTAGCTAGAGTAACATTACATTAAACAGAGGTAAGGCTCACCCTATGTAGGTTGGTTGATCAACATTTTGTTGATGGAAATTCCCTTTTTAGCCTTTACAGTCTAAGTACACTTGAACTAAGGCCAAGCGTTAGCCGGAGCTCTAAAATCACAGTTGGTGTGCCCTATGCTCCACTCAAATCTGGACTTTAGACAGTTACTAACCTGATGCAGATTTGCAGTAACAATGTATACATCGTAATCTACTGAAGTCAATATGTTCAGAGTGAGTCAGAATAAAATCAAATGTGACAATTTATTAGTCAGGAAAATGTATCATGCCAATTATATAATCAATTCAAAGATGATCAATACAAAACATCAATTGCTCAGAAATAGAGTAAGATGCATACCTGACATTAGTAAAATACACATTGCTGAGTGTCCTGGACACTCAGCAATGTGGGCTTATCTGAATACAGAGTCACCCTGAGCCTTTTGCAACATTTCTTTAAATACTCAGACCAAGACAAAACATCCCCCAATGTGGGGCATGAACTTACAATCAGAATTTCCATTGATTAGGGTCACAGACCTAGGGGGTTCGCACCTTGCTGTGGAACAGGAGGTAATTTGGATGATGAACCCTGGGAAAGGGGCACACCCATGGTTGCAACCAAAGTATTTCTAAACTCTTAAAACCTTTAATACCTTTGGTTTACTTCCATGTAGACGAGACCATTGTACCAGTTGCACTGAGATTGAAAACGATACCAAACAATCATCTTTGATGATTGTTCACATTAAACCATATAGATTTTGGGTGAATTTCAGGTCATCTCTGCATGTAGAGAGAAGAGATGGGGGAAGAGTGGGTGAAGGAAGGGAAATTTAGATTAAGGCAATGCTGAGGTGTGTCTCGGATCAGGATGCTAATTTTGCAAGAGAGAGTTCAAATGTTCATTTCCTTTGTTTTCTCAGGCACTCCGGCATCAGTCTTACAAAAGAAAGAACTCACCTCTGCATGTTATGCTATAACTGTTTGTTACGCTTAAAAGTTCTGTTCATGTTGTAAAATGTTACAAATAAACATTCAAGAACATTATTTTGTGAAGAAGGAATATTTTAATAATGTTTTTGTAACCTTTAACTGAACAACATTTTAGCAATTTCAGAAAATTACAATTAAACGTTTAGAGAATGTTATTTTTTGAGTACAAGTAAGGTTAGGAGAATATTTTACTAACATTAACCTTTAAATGTTCTAATAAGGACAAGAAAACTGCAGACATTTTAACATTTTTAGACTGTTACAAATAAACATTCAAAGAATGTTATATTTTGAGTACAAACAAGGACAATTTTATACTAACGTTAGAGTAACCTTTATATAACATAAGAAAACAGGACATTTTAATATTTTTTGAATATTACAAATAATTGTTCAGTCTTTCAGTCACATCAGAATGTAATCAAAAAACTAATTTGCTTAATGCATTAAACAAAAACGTAAAAAAACCGACCATGAATGGAAAGTTAATCTCAGCCTGGTATCTTGCCTGCCGATCATATTCTTCGTTTAACTGTTGTACTGCTATTTCATAGGCCTCACCTTTAAGTTGAACCCTCAGAGCTTCTATCTCCCTCTGTTTCTGCTCCTCTTTCTCCTTCAGGATAAGCTGTTTATTTTCCTCAATCACCTTCTCTGCCCTTTCAAGCATTTCACTGGTGTAATGTTGCCCACCATTTCCATTGACCATTTTATCAATCTGGTCGAGCAACTGAATGAACTGTTCAGGATTTTCTTCTTTATTGTTGAACACATGGTATCGTCCACTGCACTTTTTGATGAAACTGAGCAGTTTTGGGCTGCGCCGCACAAATGTGTGAATGTTCTCCTCCAGTTGATCTCCATGAGTGAACAGTGCCATGGTGTATGTGGATGATTCCTCGCCAAAAATTGCTTGAATGATTTTAACAGCTTCTGCCTCTTCATCAGTGAATCTGCCCAGCTGAATCACAACTAAGAAGACATGTGGACCAGGAGCAGAGAGTGGAATACAGAGTTTAATTCTGTTGACCACCTCAGTTGTAGTCAGGCTGGTGTCAAACAGACCCGGAGAGTCAATGACAGATACTTTTCTGCCATTAACTGTTCGATTAAATTTTTCACATTGTCCAGTCACAGAGGAGGATGATAACGCTGATTTAAAAACCCTTTGTCCCAGGATTGTGTTGCCTGTTTCACTTTTTCCTGCCCCTGTTTTTCCAACCAAAAGAATCCGGAGTGATCTGCCTGGATAATGCACTGATGCATCTGGGTGATGAACAAGATTATATCTTTTTATATTATTTATTTAAATATTGTGGAAAAAAGATATACATTTAAAACTATGCACTTAAACTGTGCATACTTAAACTTATACATTTAAACTGTGCACTTACAAAATATTATGCATCCAGGTTATGTTGTTGTAACGAAATGTAGCGGTTATTAATCAATTTATGGATGAAATATGAATATAATAATTCATAAGGTTATGAATACATTATGATTCATATATCGACCCAATGGGGAATTAAACATATATTGTGAATCAATTACAACGAATTATAATCAATTACATATATGATTAGTTCTGGTTTAATAATTATTTAGAGAAACTGCTCGTTTGTCCAGCAAACTAAGTCCCTCACAGAATATTATAAACGGAGTTATTCTCTGGCCATGAAAATAACTAAAATAAAGCGATCGAAAAAACGTTAAAGTGACTTGGGTTTTCCGCTGAAAGAACAAACAGAACAATCGAGCATGAATAACGTTTTAATATATGCAAACTACGAATACAGAGGTTATACATCTAAATATATATACAAGAAAATACACACCTATGTACAAGAATAGAAGTAGAGAAGGAAAGAGAGAGAAGGCAAGTAGCAAACTCACAACCAGTCCTAAGCCAGCACGGAAACAGTTTCATCATCTAAGATTGAGAAACGGCAGTATACTTGCATTGGTTGCGTGTGTCGAATTTCAGGTTAGCGCTGGTGCAGTTCGTTGGCTTCCTCCGTTCAGCGGGAAGGTTTGAACTGAGGACGAGAGTGAGTTTCGCTGGAAGATGGCGATCCCGAAGCTGAGCGCGATGACAGCGCGTGGTCACCGGAGGGGTCCGGGAAAAACGTGCACGAGATGCTCGTGAGACAATCGGGAGAGAACACACAAGAAATTGTGCGTCTTTGCTTTTATGACAGATAAGCCGACACACCTCCTTGAGGTGGGGTAGCCAATAACATGGGTGCAAAGTTGGCGGGAAAGCTTTTCCTTTGTTTGGCCTCACGACTTAATCTGCATGATTTATGACTCTCAGATCAGATCTCCAAATGGAGTGCGTTCTTCACAGTATCATTAAACACATAGAAAAATGCATTTATCAGCGGTGTGACATATCTCAGTGAATAGCTCGTGTCCGGAGCTTTACGGAGAGACCAAACTCGATAGGTCAGAAAGGCATAGGAGAGAAGTTATGGTTTACAGACAAAATTATATCGTTAAAATGCACACTAGCACAAATACACTCATTTAAACACTAGGAAACATGCATAGGCCCTAAAAATATATGAAATATATATTTCAGCATAGTGGTAGTTTACAAATACAGTTGAAAATGTATGATTGTGTGTTTCTGTGTCTGTCTGTGTGTGTGTTTTTGTGTGTCCCTGTGTGTGTGGGGTGTTCGAATGTGGATCTGGTCAGTCTCTGGGGGGGTTTTACAACCCAGTCCAGCATGCTAAAAGCGTTCTGAACATTCCAAAGTTTATTGATTATCCTGATACGTGTGCATACGCTACAGATTCCCCCTTTCGGCCAACGAAGTTCCTGTGCGGACTTCGTTGGACGGTAACCAAGTTCGATGGCACATGGATCCGGATGGTCACGCAGCAGGTGGTTCCTACTGGTCCTTGAGGGAGGGCAGATAAGCCCTTGTTCATGGACTCTTGCATCCCTTTGATCCCTTGGTATAGGATGAAGGCCAAGCCCAGGGCGAGTGTGTACTTGATTGCCATGGAGAAGCGATGGACTGTGTTGGCAGCAGTCCAAGCTTGGGCTTTAGGTGAGCTGGTCAGGAAAGGCAGTGCTTGGAGGGCTGCATCGATGGGAGTACTGTCACTTAGCTGGGACCTCCCTTTGTCAATCCTCAGTTCCAGTCCTGGATCTAAGGTGTGATGGTGATTCCTGGAGGAGGATGGGATTTCCAGTTCTGACTGGTCCTCTTTGCTTGAGAGACGATGAAGGGTGGAACCCAGGGGTACCTGGATCCACTTACTTGGATTGGGCAGGTTGACATGAGTGGCGGTGCTGATTGTAGGTTAGGGTGGCAGCATGAGTGGGGGTGTGGATGAGCAGTTGATCACCCACAATCTCGGCTTGTGTTCCGATGACTGGGGTGCGAGGCTTGGCCGGGCAGCGTGTGTCGCTGGTCATGGGCTGCAACCGGCCCATTCCTTCAGTGTGGTTTCTGAGGAAGAGCTGGTTTGGGCAGAAGTACTGAAAGTCTTTGGTGAAACTACACCTGCGAAAGTGGGGAGCCGGGCACAGCCGTGGGTTGCTGTTGTGGTAGGCTACCGCAACTGAGGTGTGTTTCTTGGCATGGGTGTTACGTTGCCGCCACCTGACATTGACCGTGTCTTTGGGTCTGCCAGTAGCAAAGTCCAGCACAGTTTGTGTAGGATACTGAGGAATCCTATTCATAGCCACTCTGTCCATAGAGAAGCTAATTTCTCGCAGCAGGTCTGTCAACAGAGCTATAACCAGCTGATTTTGGGCAAAGTCATTCTGGAGGACTGTAAACAGTTGCTTCCTTGAGTTCGCAGTTTGGATCAGCAGGAAACTGTGAGTGCGGAGAACCACCGCAATACCTTTCCAGGATTTGCAGGTGGTTTGCAGGGTTTGGCTCTGTGTTGCGAGTTGCTTTCTCAGTTGTAGGCGGAGCTTGTTGTGATGCTGATGAGGGGAGCAGGCTGTGATGAGACTCAAGTCTCCTGGTTGGTACAGATGCAACGGCAGTGGCACCTGCCGTGCCATCAGTAGTTCTGTGGGGAACACCTAAGTTGACTCCTGTATGGTGTCTGTGATGGCCATGAGCATCAGATGAGGTTTTACAGTCCAGTCTTTCTGGTCGACTGACCGTGGAAACGTGACTCCTCTGTGTTGCAGTGGAGCTCTGTAGTTTGGGTTTACAGTTTGGACTTGACAGCAAACCTGACATTCTCTGACATACTTTGCCACATCTTTCTGCATGCTGGGCCAGTACGCCACTTGTTCCAAAGTCTCATAAATAGTTCTGGTGCCATGGTGTTTGGCACATGGTGTGTCGTGGGTGTATATCAGTTCACCCCCCTTTTGGCCCTGTGGCAGTACAAGCTTTGGCGCTGTGAAGACATCAGGGACATATTTTAGAAAGTTCACTCCCACACGCAGCATGTGGTCGGTCATGGGACCAGGTGCCGTGAACGGGAGGTTGGAGGGGTATGAGTGGTGGTACAAAACATTTTGCATGGAAGTGTTGGCAAGTTTGGTTGTCAGTGGCAGTGGCAGTGAGGCGGGAAATGTTGCAGGAACAGTCCGCTGGCTGCGGGTTGTTGTTGCCACACTAAGGGTGGGTGAATGGGGTGGGTGTGACCATAGCTTGTCATGCAGGGTGCCAGTCTTGGCAAGGGCATTAATTTGGTCGTTCACGCCTTTGTCACGCCCTGGTTGCTTTAAGCATCTTTTCACCTTTTCCCAGTAAACGATCATGTCGTGTGCTTGGGTGAGGTGATCATGTGTCTGGAACATGTGTTGATGTTTCACCTGCTTGTTGCATTCAGTCTTGAAACCAGTTTGTTTCCAGCCCAGAAGATGGCATGTGAAACAAGGTCTGGCAAAGTGTGAGTCTGTGCACATGAGTTCTCTGATGTTATGGACAGAGGAGACTTGAAAGGTTTTGAGGGTCGCTGCTGCTTCACCATATTGACATGACTGGGGACCCCACCTGCTGTTCTGTGGTTGGCAGGGTTGGTTGTTTAACCATCGTGCCCCTGCACTTGCCTGTAAGATGCCCTCATGGTTGTAGGAACGTCCATCGACGTAGGCCGTGGGCATTCCTTGGCACGCATTCTCTTTGAGGTATCTGTGACAGGCTGGTCGCTGTTGTTGGGGTACCAGTATCTCAAGTGTCAACGCTGGTGTGCTGTTATAGCAGTTTTGACAGGCAGCTGAATCTCTGCTCCGTGCAGACTTGTGCTTTCTGGCACGTTGTGGCAGTGGCACCTGCTGGTTCAGCCTCCTGAAGTCGCTGGTGGGTCGCCACTTGCTGTCTGGTTTGACAGTGGACCAGGTAGGGACTGAATAGGTGCTGTTGCATGGGCAGATAACACCTTTTCCTTCTGTTGAATGAACAACCTCCTGTACTGGTTCATGTGGGGCGATGTGACCTTCGTACTGCCTGATTAAGGTGGGAGGAGCATTTGGGTGTGTTGCACTATGCACTGTGTGAAGTTTAGTGAGACCACAGCATAAAAGGTCTTTGTCAAATGTCACTTTGAATTTGTGCAAGACGTTTCTGAGTCTTCGACAGTCTGCATCATTCTTTAGCGCACTTGCATCTTTCTGGATCTGTTGGCCTTTAGGCTCAAACCTTGGGAAGGGCTCCTCTGTTGTGGTGTAAGCTGTCAGGTTGGCTGTCCGAGGTGCAGCGCTTTCCTGAGTTTCACAGGCAGGCTGGTTAGCGACTGTGGGTACTGCAAGGTGTTTGTCCTCCATCAGCTCCGTTCTGTGCACCTGTTCTGTGGGTACCAGTTTGATGGAAGTGATGGAGATGCTCTTGAAGGATGCTGTGAAACTTGTGTTGCTTAAGCTTCCTTCTGGGACCATGGCAGCTGGTATTAAGTTAATGACTGTTAACTTGCGTTCAAAGTCATAGGGGCCGTGGTCCATTATCCATTCTAGATGGTGGGCTTTGGGAATGCTGATGTCTGTGACCATGCATTCGTTGAGCCAGCTGTGAACTCCGTAGGGTGACACTTCAGTTAGCGGTGTGGCTTTTAGAGCAAGTCCAAGTTCCACGCCTTCAGGTGACAGTGTGAAGGAGCCCAGCATGTGGCTTAGGGTTTGACCACATTGCCTGTTGAGCCAAACAGCACCCCCTTTGGTGTAAGGTGGTACTACAATTTCCTGTATGTTGATCCAAACAGCACCCCCTTTGGTGTAAGGTGGTACTACAGGTTCCTGTATGTTGATCAGGATGCAGACCTGTTGGATAGTCTGGCCTGACAGGAAGTTGGCAGTGTTGACAGGAACAACAGGAAGCTGTACAGTCATAGGGGCCCACAACAACTCACTTGCACTGTCCATATGAGCATTAGAGTGCATCAGGAGGTCTGGAAGGACCAGGAAGTGATGGGTAAAATGCCGGTTGTTCCATTTGAAGTTCAAAACGCAGATGTCCTTGACAGTCATCATGGTTGGCAGACGAAAGTCTAGTGGAAAGTGTGTTTGCTTGTTGACAAATGGGAGGTCCGGTGTTCCTTCACTGAGAGCATTTAACAGCGTGTGGCTGAAGGCTGAGTTGTCTGCCCCCAGTGTGAGAATAATGTCTGTTGTAGTTACATCATTCAGCTGTGAGTCTGTCGTGACCTTGGAGCAGAGAGAGTTACAGTCTATGGTGAGTTGAAGTACGCCGGGTGGCGACCTTGAACTGTGCTCTGAGCCGGGGTTCCCGCGGTTAGCTGGGAGATTTCCCACGACCTCTGTGACCTGACCGTCTGGCTCAGGTGGCCTGGGTGACTGGGAAGGCAGAAGTTCACACACTTGAGCCCAGATTTTCAGCGGTCTGGCGTTCAATAAGGGCTCAAAACAGTCTAGCGGGTCTTTGTGGGTGAAACAGAGAAACGTGTCCATTTGCGCTACGCACACAGGAGGTACCAGGCTCACTCGACCAATGGTGTGGTGCATGGGAGCTGTGTGTTCAAGGTGGACCTCATTTGGACTGTGAGACTGCACATTCAGCTCACATCTTTGTGACTTGAGAGTCTGGCTTTGTCTTTCAGCTTCATTTCTCAGTCTTTCAAAAAGGTGAGGACAGGTTTCTGGGCAGTGATCGGAGTCTGGGTAACTGGTTGGATTTTCTACAGTCTTTTTAGACGCAGTTCTCTGCTTGGCTTGAGCTTCGTCGGCCAAGTCTCGCGGCTGCTGAATAGACATGCTGCTTGAGCAGGCCAAGGCTGCCAGATGATCACTCACCGCAGGGTGCAGCTCTCGGAGAAGCAGAGGGTTGAAGATGAAATCTTCCTCCGTTGCTGGCTGGTTACGTGCTCCGTAGTACCCTCTTTGCATTCGGCTGTAGAAAGTGTATGGGTTATTCAGTCTTCCCCGTTTTAGGTCCATGGCAGCAGGGAGCCCTTGATCTGATGCAGGGTCAGAAAGCTTTTGGATCAGAACCTGTCGCAGGTGCTGGCAGTTGGATGTGACAGCTGCTGGCGAAGGTTCTTGGCCGTTGGACGTTTTGGGCAGTGGACTTTTAACCCCATTTGGAATTAGGGCTTCTTGACTGGTTAGGGGAAACTCGGTGATGTGTGTTTCCCCTCCCATGCCACTTTTCAGTACTCTGTAACCAGTGTCAAGTTCATTCACATAGTCTCTTTGTTGTTTCGGAGCCGTAACTCCTTTTTGGGTCTGTTTGAGATGATTTTCACAGGTCAGGGCTTTAGTGTGTCTGTCTTTCAGCGTAGTCTCTGCTTTGGCTAGGGGAGCTTCGCTGTGTTGGAGTTTTCCAGTCAGTTTTCTACGCTCCACCTCCAGGTGGAGCTCTGCAAGGGCTTTTTGAAGTCTTTGCAGCTCCTCCTGCAGCTCGGGTTTGGATTCGTCCGCTGTCCAACGCTGGTCCTGGGTCTCGAGTCGCTGATCGTGGTGACGATGAATCTGGGCCTGATTCCTCCGGGCGTCCTCCGCCTGGAGCTTGAGGTTGTGGGCGATGGCTCGGATGACTCTCGCCCACTCTTTGCAACTCGGCATTGGATCGTGGGCCATCAGTCGATTCAGGTTGTCGTCCAGCTGCTCGTTGCTTAGGTGCTGGGGATCCACAGCGTCGTTGGGCAGGATCGTGCTGGTCAGGGAGCCCAACCCAGTCTTGAGTCCGTCCCCATGGGTGCTGGGGCTGGCTGCTCTGAACACGTTAGCTTGCTGTTGGCGAGAGAAAGACAGCACAAACAGAACCAATGCAAGCACGCGCAGGGCTAACGACTTATAATAATGCATGATTATATAATTCTTTGGTTTGGTTCCAGTTAACTGGTGCAGACAGTTAGTGGAATGTAGGCTAGACACTTAATTGTCGATAGCCAAAAGGACCACGCGGGTCAATTTGTGTGGGTGAGTGCCGGATTTGAATAAAGATTTTGACAGGCGGTAGCCCTAAGAGTCCTTTGATGACTCTCGCTGCTCGGCCGTCTATCTATTACTCGGTTTTCCGTGATGGCTCTCACAGGCTCTGCTTTTACATGAACTGAAAGAAACAAACACAGTAGAGAAGCAAAACAGAACAGGGTGGATGCAATTAAATGAGAAATAGAGCAGTAAACAAATAGAAAGGAATAAAAATAGAATCGCAATAAACTAAAACAGAAGGGCTAGAGGGGAGAAGTGAAACTTAAACTTCCTATTCCAGCTGGGTTTATGACGGTGTCAGGCGAGTGCACTGTTGCGTCATAAAACCTAGAGGGATGGTATGGATCGAGAGCCTAAGGGTTGGCCCGCACCTGAGTAATTGAAGAATATGTAATTTTCTGTGGCTTTCAATTAGGTGAAGTGACTGTATGTCACTAATTTAGGCCTGGGAGAATTGTGGGTGCTCAGATAAGAACTCAATGGCAGGCCACCTTTCCTCGGCGATCAAACACTCTACTGCGGTGTCCGTGGCCACCTGTCCCCTTTGTACCACGGTGCAACCTCTCAAACAGGGAACACCAGTACAATTGCGCACTTCGGTAAGGTATTTGCGCCAACGGCCCGAGTGACCAGTCAAGATTGAGTTTTCCCTGAACTCAGAGTCTGTCCCCTTTACGGGCAGTTACTCCAAACGGGCGGTTCTGTCGTGCAGAAGCCTGAGCAGGGAAATTAAACAAAATTGCCGCTTGTTGTCACCCCGGGTCTCGTTGCCTCCCTGTACCTGATACACAACTCGCTGATGTCCTTGCGTGTTGCCCGTGATACAAGGTCAGAATGTCCACGATTCACACACGGTTAGTGTAAGAAGCGCCAGGCCAGGTAGCTCCACTCACTGGAACTCACTGGAGCAACCGTCAGCTCACCCCAGGGCGCTAAAGGGCCTTATCTGCAAGTGCACAAACAGTCAGGTAAACACGACTTAATTGTAAATTTAAAACTCAATTTAAATCTTGTTTAAATAGAATTTAACTAAATTAAGTGTGTAGGATAAAAGAGTAGGGGTATAAAAGGAACTAGCTAGAAGCAGAACAAAAGTAAAAATAACATAAAACAATAACAAATCAGATGCACTTGATTCAAATTTGAATTAAACTCTGTTCAATTAAATTTAAATGAGTGCATAGAATAACAGGATGGGAAATAGCGAAAAGAGGATAATTCAGAGGCACTTGATTCAAATTTGAATTAAACTTGTTCAATTAAATTTAAATGAGTGCATAGAATAACAGAATGGGAGAAAGAAAAGAGAAAGCCTTCCCTATTTGCAGATTTTTCCTAAAGAGAATTGCTTGTTGATAGCAAAATGCCAACTGATTGCCACTACTTAATTTTAAAATTGAATTAAATGTTATTTAATTAAATTCAAAATAAGTGTATGAAATAAGGGAGGCTTGGGTGTGCGTGAATATTATTGCCAGCCAATAACACACAGGACCCAGAACTAAGAGTGAATAAAATAAAACATTAAGTAAAAAAAAAAAAAGGGAATGAATTTCCAAAGTAAAACTAAAGAAATAACTTGAGAGAGAGAAAAGACAAAAAGGGAATGGATGAAATAACACAAAGTAGAATAAAAATAAAATAAATAAACTGAAATAAAATAAAATAGAGTAGATCTGTGAATACAGGAAAAAGAATACAAGGGAAAGGGAATTGACTTATCTGACAGTGTCCACCAGGGGGCGCACTCTCAGAAAGTGAATTCCCTTGTTGGAAGGGAAACAATTTAAATTAAAAATTTAAACGTGTTTAAATTAAATTTAAATCAGTAAACCACATTCCAACAATGATTGGAAAGCATAACCACCAAAAGCAAATTACTTTTACAACTCCCCGCAGTATAGAGAAGCAAAAGATAACTTGGAGATAATTTCAGTTCAAAGTATGGAGCGGCTTTAACTCAGAACGTCCACGCGGTGGCGTCACTGAGTCCACACAACCAATAAGTAGGGAGGGGTGGCACACCTGAGCAGACTGCCCTCTGGTGTCTGGTCAGAGTTACTGCATCCCCTTTCTTTAATTCGTGATACAAAAACGAGCGCGCTTGTGGGTTTCTGACCCTTACGCTGTTTTAACTGCACGGTCACGATTACAACTATAGAACCTCAGCGGATTCTTTAATAAATATATGTGTACCGTTTTACTCACGGGTACACAACTCTGGGAATCAGTCCCTTTGGTGCAAACTTTAATGCACGCGAATATGTAACGCTTGCGGGATTCCTTCGCCGCGGGTTACAAATCAACATTGGATCAGGATGCTGATATAGCTCCGAACTCTCACACATCAATCGTTAAATCAGACGGACTGCTTTTCCGATTAGATCTGTAACGGGGATCACGTGGTTTTGGGTAGCTAGTCCAAACGACGTAACCCAGGAGCAAACCGGCTATTGTGAATTTTTGGACGACACAAGAAATTCAGATTTAATAGCGGGTAAATATAATGAGGCCTCGAAAGAGTGATCGCAGGAATCTCGCCACGACCCTCTAAACTCGCTGAACACGATTCAATTCGTTTATTCAAGCGGAAATTAATATTAGCTGTATTGCAGAAAATTTGTCGCCTTTTCGCATACAAGTCTGAATATTAATGGACTGCAGTTTATTTCACGGTCAACCAAGGCTATGCCTGCAGTGTTTCTAGACACAAACAGCAGCTTGTTAACGGTGCGTAGTGAGGACCCGTGCGTCTTCTCACTGAATAAAGCGCGCATGTAAGTTAAATCATACAAAATTATTCTACATTGCTCTTTTACCGAAAACCAAGTTTAAAACGTTGCTCGCGAATCCTCCACCAAATATTATATGTAACGAAATGTAGCGGTTATTAATCAATTTATGGATGAAATATGAATATAATAATTCATAAGGTTATGAATACATTATGATTCATATATCGACCCAATGGGGAATTAAACATATATTGTGAATCAATTACAACGAATTATAATCAATTACATATATGATTAGTTCTGGTTTAATAATTATTTAGAGAAACTGCTCGTTTGTCCAGCAAACTAAGTCCCTCACAGAATATTATAAACGGAGTTATTCTCTGGCCATGAAAATAACTAAAGCATAAAGCGATCGAAAAAACGTTAAAGTGACTTGGGTTTTCCGCTGAAAGAACAAACAGAAAAATCGAGCATGAATAACGTTTTAATATATGCAAACTACGAATACAGAGGTTATACATCTAAATATATATATACAAGAAAATACACACCTATGTACAAGAATAGAAGTAGAGAAGGAAAGAGAGAGAAGGCAAGTAGCAAACTCACAACCAGTCCTAAGCCAGCACGGAAACAGTTTCATCATCTAAGATTGAGAAACGGCAGTATACTTGCATTGGTTGCGTGTGTCGAATTTCAGGTTAGCGCTGGTGCAGTTCGTTGGCTTCCTCCGTTCAGCGGGAAGGTTTGAACTGAGGACGAGAGTGAGTTTCGCTGGAAGATGGCGATCCCGAAGCTGAGCGCGATGACAGCGCGTGGTCACCGGAGGGGTCCGGGAAAAACGTGCACGAGATGCTCGTGAGACAATCGGGAGAGAACACACAAGAAATTGTGCGTCTTTGCTTTTATGACAGATAAGCCGACACACCTCCTTGAGGTGGGGTAGCCAATAACATGGGTGCAAAGTTGGCGGGAAAGCTTTTCCTTTGTTTGGCCTCACGACTTAATCTGCATGATTTATGACTTTCAGATCAGATCTCCAAATGGAGTGCGTTCTTCACAGTATCATTAAACACATAGAAAAATGCATTTATCAGCGGTGTGACATATCTCAGTGAATAGCTCGTGTCCGGAGCTTTACGGAGAGACCAAACTCGATAGGTCAGAAAGGCATAGGAGAGAAGTTATGGTTTACAGACAAAATTATATCGTTAAAATGCACACTAGCACAAATACACTCATTTAAACACTAGGAAACATGCATAGGCCCTAAAAATATATGAAATATATATTTCAGCATAGTGGTAGTTTACAAATACAGTTGAAAATGTATGATTGTGTGTTTCTGTGTCTGTCTGTGTGTGTGTTTTTGTGTGTCCCTGTGTGTGTGGGGTGTTGGAATGTGGATCTGGTCAGTCTCTGGGGGGGTTTTACAACCCAGTCCAGCATGCTAAAAGCGTTCTGAACATTCCAAAGTTTATTGATTATCCTGATACGTGTGCATACGCTACATTGTAAAATAAATCTATAGAATTAAAAGATAACCAAAAACCTTTACCTTTTTGTGTACATAAATGCGTTTCTTTTTCCATGAAAATCTGGAAGTGATTTATGTATTATTATTATTATTATACAATTTATTATATCTAAATGATAATCAGCTTATAGAAGGAAAATGTACACTTAAGCATACCTGAATATAAGCAACAATTATACAAAGCACTATTAGCACTGTAGAGAAAGAGGAGGTCATTGCTGGTTGTCCAGAAGAATATTCTTTGCAGCTATAAAGACATGTTAAAAAAAAAAAAAAAAGTCATGTAAAAAAAAAAAACAACAACCTTGGTATACATTTAAAATATGAAATTGCTCATATATATATATATATATATATATATATATATATATATATATATATATATATATATATATATATATATATATATATATTGATCATATATTGATCATATATTGAGCAATATAAATATGCTCATATATTATATATATATATATATATATATATATATATATATATATATATATATATATATATATATACAGTACAGATTTTTAATGTTTTTAAAAGAAGTTTCATCTGCTCACCAAGGCTACATTTATTTAATTAAAAATACAGTAAAAAACAGTTATATTGTGAAATATTATTACAATTTAAAATAACTGTGTACTATTTAAATATATTTGACAAAGTAATTTATTCCTGTGATGCAAAGCTGAATTTTCAGCATCGTTACTCCAGTCTTCAGTGTCACATGATCCTTCAGACATCATTCTAATATGCTGATTTGCTTCTCAATAAACATTTATAATTATTTTCAATGTTGAAAACAGTTGTGTACTTTTTTTTTCAGGATTCCTTGATGAATAGAAAGTTCAAAAGAACAGCATTTATCTGAAATACAAAGCTTCTGTAGCATTATACACGTTCAAAAGTTTGGGGTCAGTAAGAATTTTTATTTTTTTGAAAAGAAATTAAAGAAATGAATACTTTTATTCAGCAAGGATGCATTAAATCAATCAAAAGTGGCAGTAAAGACATTTATAATGTTACAAAAGATTAGATTTCAGATAAACACTGTTCTTTTGAACTTTCTATTCATCAAATAATCCTGAAAAAAAATATCGTACACAAATATTTTGTACAATTGTACACATTAAATGTTTCTTGAGCAGCAGATCAGCATATTACAATGATTTCTGAAGGATCATGTGACACTGAAGACTATGATGCATAGTAATGATGCTGAAAATTCAGCTTTGCCATCACAGGAATAAATTACTTTAATATCTGATAGGCTTTTAATATTACTGAAATATATTCAAATAGAAAACAGTTATTTTAAATTGTAATAATATTTCACAATATTACTGTTTTTACTGTATTTTTAATTAAATAAATGTAGCCTTGGTGAGCAGACGAAACGTCTTTTAAAAACATTAAAAATCTTAGTGGTTCCAAACTTTTGGACTTGACAAAAGACTCCAGAATTTACTTAGACTCCAGTGATAAAGACTTAAGATGAAAGACTTGTGAACATCTCTGCTCTAGTAATGAAAAGCACATTTTCTTTAAGGAGAGTTTTAAGTTCCATTTTACCCTATCAGTTCAGAATTTTTGTGAATATGTTTATAACCATTTTTCACAGTTGTGGCTAATTTACATTGTCCCATCATCAGTGCAGTAAACCTGGGACCATATAATATAACATTATAATGTTACAACTCCCCCCTGCTAACCAACTTGGATGTCCACCTGATTGTCAACATAGCATGTCCCAGAAAGTTTAATTAGAAGACAAATCAATAGTTAGTCAGTTTATTTTAGTAATCACACAGACTTAAGAAAATGAAAAACTTACCCCTCAAAAAGTCCTCAATGATCTGTCCTATATCAAAAGGAGAGTTTTGTTTTCTCTTTAAAATCTTGCTAGGCTTGTTTCATCGCAAGAGTTATCTGGGTAAGATTGATTTTGCAGTGTTTATGATGTGATGTGATGTAACATGTCCCTGGATCAACCCTTTTTTTCAGGTTGTGAAACAACATTCCTGTCAAAGAAACGTATTCAATAAAACTGGCTGAACTCGTTTAAACCATGAACAATGATTCCCCACACATAAACATGTCTCCATTCAAATAGGATAGAGACAAGGTTACGTGCAAGAGCAATCCTCAGACCCTCCCATTACTCAGTTTGACCTTCTTGGACTTCGAAGGCATGGACTTTAAAGTCTGCTTGCTTTGAAGAATACAGCCTCTTAATTGGGACATAGCTTTTTTAAAGCTAGAATATATACTTTTGGCCATCTAGCAGTTGAAAAATAAAACTGCATTCGTCTAACAGTGTTTTGGTTGTGCTTTGCTCTGCTCTTGTGCACAGGTGAATGTGGTCTGTGACACCAAAAAAGATGTCACCTGAGCAGGTGCCATAAACACTGATGTTCCCTTTCATGGGAATATCGATGCTGTGTTGACGCTTGGAAACACCTCTGCGTGATTACGTCTTGAAGCACTTGTGAAATCGAACCAATAGTGTGACGGGACGTCAGAGTGGGTGATGTCACAGACCAGGAAACTATAAAGCACTCCTGAGAACAAAGAATGCCAGCTTCATGTCTTCAGCAGGGCTCTGTGTTATTGTGTGTTTTAAGGCAGGAACACACCAAGCCGACGGTCGGCCGTCGGGCAGTTTTTCTTCGTTGGCCGACTAAGTTTTCTCAGTGTGTTCCGCACCGTCGGCTGAAGTTGGTCCTCGTCGGCCTTTTTCTGGCCGATTCGAAAAGTTGAATCGGCGTTGGAGCTCGTCGGTCCGTCGGGCCATCTGATCATTCTGATTGGCTGCTCAGCTACTGCCGCCGGCTGTTTTGGAAAGGCATTTTATCTCACGCAGGCGCAGAACTGATGTGCTACTTGGCCGTCGGCTGTTTAGCGTCCGTTTGGTGTGGCAGGGCAACTTTGGACACTGACGCTGACGACGTGAGCCAACCCCACAGTTTGTTTTCGTCGCCACTAATTCGTCGGCGTCGGCTTGGTGTGTTCCTGCCTTTATTTGGTCTTGTCTGTCCGTTATATATACAGCAAAAACAAAAATATCTCTTCGTCCAAGAGTATTTTCTGTTTCCACCAAGCACATATAAATATATATATATATATATATATTAGTGAAAAAAGACACATATTATGGTGACAAGCAAGCAACAGTTTGTCAAGTGTGTTCCTCCCTGCCCTCGCTTCATCACGGGCAGGGATACACACGAGATGTGCGTTGCTTGCTTGGGAGTGGAGCATGCACAGGCAGTTCTCGAGGGAGCTGTCTGTGTGCATTGCGAGAAACTAATGCTCCGTATACTCCGTTCACGCCGGGTGTTCTTTGACAAAGAGAAAGAAGGTGCCGCGGCTAGTGTTCCCCAGGTTGTGACTAGGGCAGTGGCAAAATTAAACATCGACTGGCCAGCGGAAAGACCTGAAGCACGTCATAAAAGTAAGCTAGATGAGTGCCCGGTCACAGCCTCAGTGTCGATGATTGCCGTTCTTCCCTGATCTCCACACCGAGGTGTCGAGATCGTGGCAGAAGCCGGCTCAATATAGAGTGTACAGCCCACAGACATCAATATATTCGAACATAATGGGGCTGAAACAATATGACTATGGGACGATGCCCCGGGTTGAAGGGACGCTTGCGGGCTATCTCTCGCACGAGTCTGGGTCGTCCCTGCCCACCAGACCATTATGAACCAGACCATTACGAACAACATCAGCGCTGGTGGGCAAAGCATATGCCTCAGCAGGTCAGGCTGCAGCCTGTTTACATACCATGTCGATCCTGCAAGCCTATCAGGCCGACCTGCTGGGGGAAATTGATGAGAGCGGTGAGGCGAGTTTTGAAACCATACAAGAGTTACGTAAACTCGGCCATCTACCAGCTCCTCATCTGCGCATAGAGCACAGCAAAAACAAAGTGTCGCTGCAAAGAGCTTGGGGACCAGGACAGGTGGCACAGTCAAAGCCTTCCAAGGGTAAGACAGATCTGCGGACTGTCATTATCGCAAGGAAGGCTTCGAAGAAGTCCTGACGCCAGGGGCTCAAATAAGTCGACTTATTTGCCTCGAAAGAGACGTCTCATTGCCCGCTGTGGTACTCTCTGACTCATCCAGCCCCTCTGTACACATTTCCCCTGATTGCTCTGCTCCCAGGAGTTCTGGAGAGGGTTCATCGGGACGGGGTCCGTCTCATACTAGTAGCCCCATTCTGACCGACGCGGATATGGTTTACAGACCTAGTGTCTCTCTTGGATGGCCCCCCCATGGAGATCCCAATCACGCAGGATCTCCTGTCTCAAGCGAGCGGCATGATAACTCACCCCCGCCAGGAGTTATGGAAACTGTGGGCTTGGCCTCTGAGGGGGCCGAGCTCATAGAATACGGTCTCCCAATCGAGGTTGTGGAGACCATACTCCACTCCAGAGCTCCATCCACAAGAAAACTATATGCATATAAGTGGAAGCTGTTTGCTACCTGGTGTAGTCAATCTCAAGTGGATCCGGTCCACTCTTCTATCAGTCATGTACAGCAATTTCTCCAAGAAAAATTCTCAGATGGTCTATCTCCTTCTAAATTGGAGGTTTTTATTGCAGCTATTTCCGCTTATCATGCTCCTTTGGAGGGTATTTCTGTGGGAAGAAACCCCTTAGTTATACGTTTTCTCCATGAGACTGAGGCCTGCTGTGCGTACAAGAACTCCATCCTGGGACTTTTGTACTGGAAGGGTTGGCTGCAGCTCCCTTTCAACCTTTAGAGGAAGTACCTGAAAAGTTCCTCACTTTAAAAACCATATTTCTGTTGGCTATATCATCTCTCAAGCGAATTGGAGATCTACAAGCACTTTCTGTTGCTCCTTCATGTCTGGACTTTGCGCCTGGAATGGTCAAGGCTTTCCTGCATCATAGACCTGGGTATATACCCAAAGTCCCCCAATGTCCCAGGGCGTATTGTACTGCAGGCCTTCTGTCCTCCACCTTTTACAAACCCGGATCAGGAGAAACTAAATCTGCTTTGCCCAGTGAGGGCTTTAGACACTTACGTCCACAGAGCTGCCCTGTGGCAAAAGACTGATCAATTGTTTGTTTGTTATGGGTCTCCTAAGAAAGGAGGCCGAGCATCTAAGCAGGGGATGAGCAAGTGGGTGGTCGAGGCCATCTCTCTTGCCTATGAGTCATCCAGGCAGCCTTCACCTTTGGCTGTCCGGGCACACTTGACTAGGGGTAAGGCTGCCTCAGAGGCTTTGATCTCGGGAGTTCCCATCAATGAGATATGTGATGCGGCTGGGTGGTCATCTCAGCATACCTTCATTAGGTTTTATAACCTTGATTATAACTCCAGGGTCCTCTGTGCTCTCGTCATAAAGATAACTGACAGGCACTTGGTCTCATGGCCTAGCTGGGATAGGGTTTTCAAAGCATCAACGCAGTGTCAATGTTCCCATGAAAGGGAACGCCTCGGGTTACATCTGTAACCCTGGTTCCCTGAATACGGAACGAGATGCTGAGTTGCTTAGCCATACTCCCTGCACGCCTGTGAGCGTCTGCTTCATCCATATCAGAAGCTGGCATTCTTTGTTCTCAGGAGTGCTTTATAGTTTCCTGGTCCATGACTTCACCCGCTCTGACGTCCCGTCACACTATTGGTTCGATTTCACAAGTGCTTCAAGACGTAATCACGCAGAGGCGTTCCCAAAGCATCAACGCAGCGTCTCATTCCCTATTCAGGGAACCAGGGTCACAGACGTAACCCGAGACGTTTTTAATTGCATATCAAAAATATACATTAAATCATTAACATTAGATATAAACAATTGTTATTCTGATAAGGTCAAATGTTATAATGACCTCAAGCTATTTTTAGAAAGCCTACATCTATCAGTTCAATATATCTTATATAAAAATTCCAGATCAAAGAAGGTTGAAGATTTGCATTGGCTCAGTAAAACATATGCTGGCATGTTTGAATGAATGTAACAGCCAACTAATTTTCTTTTTTTTATGATTTCAGGTTATGTAGAAAGACTGTGGAGATCGACAGCAGCATTGCAGTCCAGGTGTGGAAAGAGTACTATTCTCATTCAACAAATTCTTTGTTTACATCTTTTCATGCATCTGTTCTGTACAGTATTTTTTGTTGTAATAGTAACTAGAATCATTCAGAAACATGTCTTTTCCTATCACTGCTATCGTGACACACATCTCTACTTTTCATTAGAGCCAGATGATCAACCAGTAGCTGCTCGCATCTCAGACTGCTTGATGGAAATTTCCGACTTTCACCTGGATGACCTTTACCTTCAGCTCCACCTTGCCAAGACAGAAGTGCTCATGGTTTCAGCGACCCATCCTTTGTATAATAATCGATCAGTTAAACTTCACAGACCACAGTGCTGGAACTGCCCAATGTTGGTACAACATTGGGAAGATCAAGCCATTCCTATCAGAACATGCTACACAACAGAACAACTGGCTCTGCAAGCCTGTGCCTAAATTCTCTGCTTCAGATATATACGCCCACCAGAAGCTTGCACTCTGAAAGTGAACAGCATTTTGTGGTGCCATCCCAAAGGGGCACAAACTTTCTTTAACTGACCTTTACCTGGACTGTTCCCTGTGTAAGGCTTGATTTTCCTGCTAAATGAAAACTGAGATCAAGCATCCTGCAATAAAGCGTATCCGTAGAGAAGATCTTAGAAGAATAGCACAGGACAACGCCTTGCCCCCACACATCTACAGTAGGACTTTTTGAGTTTGTCTGTTATTGACTTAGCAAGTTGCAGTATCGTGACTGCAACGACGTTGCAATGCTGAAAATAAGCAAATGGTCACGTTGTGAAAAAATCTTTTGATTGGATAAGCCAAAAGATAACAAGGGAGAAAAAATCTCTCACTGGAATCCTGTGTGTGGAATGTAAAGCTGGACAAAACAATGTTGTAAAACTAAAAAGTTTTCAAAAGAAAAGATTTGGGCATAATTAAAATGAATCTTTGTGCTCTAAATCAGACCTGTGTTTGTCCAACCTTTCTTTTCATATCCAAATAGATTCTCGGAGGAGTGTAATTGATAACATCTTAGCCCAAAATTAAGAAAATTGTGTCCAATTCTATATTGTAGTCACAAAAATCTTAAAATTGAGCAAATGATTTGACCCAGTATTCACAGCATCAAAGTCTATAATTATATAAGTCTCTGTTTTCCAGTTTAGCCTGTTGCTGTGAACACAAAGCAATGCGATCACAGCTGTAGCTGCAGGGCCAGATGCCTTCTAAAAGATCAGTGAGATGATAACAAGTCACTCTGGGAAAAATTACTCAGCCAATACCCTCCTGATTCCAGCAAATAAGATTATTTTTAATTTATACTATTTTAATATAATATAATTTATATTATGATCACATCATGATATATTATATGGGATGGCCTTTAATCTCATGGTGATTCAAGCAATGGTTTGGAAGAAGAAGGACTTTTTGAGTTTGTCTGTTATTGACTTAGCAAGTTGCAGTATCGTGACTAAGAAAACTGTATTTTTGTATGAACAAGCATGTGGCGGTTCGACTCAAATGCATTAGTAAACTCTGCACCCTCTGACTAAGATTCATAAACTGGCGAATTTATGTCCGTGAGAACGCAGTCGGCCGATGCAAAATTCTCTAAGCGATAATGGGTCCGTAATGAAAGAATATTTGAAAATAAGAGATACCCAGAATAATCAAATATCTAAAATAATACATAACTAATGATGAATTTCTAATTGGAGACACAACCCTTAGAATAAGAATCATTTGAAATTGGAGTCAGATTAAACGAGTGAAATTAAGTGAACTTCACAGAGATGCTGAAAAGGCATACACGTGTTAACCTTCGCCCAATGCCGTCGGACTCCGTTTTTGGGCCGATGGGGGGTTCCTTACAAAGTGGTGACATTCCCTCCATGATCTCCCATATCCTGGTGGCGAGTGTCTTTTCAGTGGAAAATTGGGATTTGCAACAAGTAAGAGGCTTGATCATCTTCTCTTTCTTCAGCTGTGGTAAGTCCATTCTTATTTGCTTTTTAGAAGTGTTGAGGGAAAGATAGCTGCATCCTGCACATTCGGAGAATGGGTCGGCATACCCATAGATCTAAGACCGGAGACCGAAATGGGTGAACATGTCAAAAATGGGGCTGGAGAATTAGACAACCACATGTTATCAGGGACATGATAGCGACAGCGTAGATGAGAAATGATATCCCTTGCTTTAAACTTTAAAGATCTCCTTGTTTGCCTACGCAACAAGAGATTAACCTTAAATTAGTATAACATCGTCCAAATTTTATTCTGGTATTCAACAGAAGGCTGTAAATTGAAACCTAAATTCTGAGGTAAAGAATGGCCAGCTACATGTTTATTTGTCTTGCTGCAACGACGTTGCAATGCTGAAAATAAGCAAATGGTCACGTTGTGAAAAAATCTTTTGATTGGATAAGCCAAAAGATAACAAGGGAGAAAAAATCTCTCACTGGAATCCTGTGTGTGGAATGTAAAGCTGGACAAAACAATGTTGTAAAACTAAAAAGTTTTCAAAAGAAAAGATTTGGGCATAATTAAAATGAATCTTTGTGCTCTAAATCAGACCTGTGTTTGTCCAACCTTTCTTTTCATATCCAAATAGATTCTCGGAGGAGTGTAATTGATAACATCTTAGCCCAAAATTAAGAAAATTGTGTCCAATTCTATATTGTAGTCACAAAAATCTTAAAATTGAGCAAATGATTTGACCCAGTATTCACAGCATCAAAGTCTATAATTATATAAGTCTCTGTTTTCCAGTTTAGCCTGTTGCTGTGAACACAAAGCAATGCGATCACAGCTGTAGCTGCAGGGCCAGATGCCTTCTAAAAGATCAGTGAGATGATAACAAGTCACTCTGGGAAAAATTACTCAGCCAATACCCTCCTGATTCCAGCAAATAAGATTATTTTTAATTTATACTATTTTAATATAATATAATTTATATTATGATCACATCATGATATATTATATGGGATGGCCTTTAATCTCATGGTGATTCAAGCAATGGTTTGGAAGAAGAAAGAATTTTGGAGAGGAGCAGAAGGAAATAGAATGTAGTAAGATGGAACCAGAATGTAGACAGAAGTTGGAAGCACTATTAGTGCTGAGAGAATTATGAGGAATCAATGGAAGGATTCAAATTTGTAATTTTGTTAGACACATTGTTCTCACAGAACACACATTCTAGTTGTTTGTGCTACATGTGCACCTAGACTAGTTGAGTTTATTCTTTAAAACACATGACTGCCTTACTGTAAGTGATGCGTTGACACACTTAGGTTTGAGGTTAGATGCTATGCATTCTAGACCATGTGTCTTGTGTAAGTTGGAATAACTAGTACTGAAATAGTACAACATGTGTGTCTGTGTTAAATTTGTTTGTCTCCTAAATGGAACACTCAGCTATCTTCCATATAGCTGCAGTTAAACCATGCACAGGAGCATAGAATTGCCATAAGGCTACAGTGTGCTTCACAATTGCATTAAATAAATTGTTAAGAAAAATGGAAGGAATAAATAAAATTAATGGGAAAGATAATGCGGGTGTGATAAGCACAGCTGCAATAGCAACTCAAGGTGCAAGATTCTCTGACAGTACTTAAACACCAGCAGTCAGATCTGA
Organism: Chanodichthys erythropterus; assembly: GCF_024489055.1. Taxonomy (NCBI): domain Eukaryota; kingdom Metazoa; phylum Chordata; class Actinopteri; order Cypriniformes; family Xenocyprididae; genus Chanodichthys; species Chanodichthys erythropterus. The sequence goes on along the minus strand of NC_090232.1, from coordinate 33,291,576 downwards.
CCACTAACATTTAGTTTATCTGGCCTTTTCTTTGCAGAAACATAATCATAATAATGATCTATGTCTCTGTAAACAAAAACAAATTTTCTTCTAATGGCATACAATCTTAACAGATTAAAGCCATTTGCAACAACTGTCTGGATAAGACCATTTAAGAAAAACTAAGATGGCACCATCTATCTTAACATAATTTGTTTCAGGATTGACAGCTGCCATTTTAAGGGCCATGATACACAACTTCACGCGCAGGAGATGGGGGTGTAGAAACTTCAAGAGGCCATCCACATCTCATGACACTAATAGATACATGGCCTCCCAGTGTAAAACTGGAACTAAATTATGCAACACAAATTATGGTAGGATAGACACCACCCATCTTCTCCACAAACATACAGAACACACACACTACAAGCTCACAACATTTCTACCTGGCATAGATCATAAGACTATCCAGATGAAAATTATTCACATAATGCAGACCTAACAAACATCATTCACCTTCATACATATAGGACAAGGGAAATTATTGTCGTAATTTCTTTTCCTTTTTAACTGTGTCAATTTTGAGGTATAATGGAAACACTGTAATATGCAGGACATGTGCATGGCTTTAGTCACATATGAATTAATAGAATTTCTGGTCATTCATATTACAAATTCAAAATCTAAATGAGACCTATTCAGTAATGTAACTGGTCTCTTTAGACAAAACGTTTATTATGTCCAGTACTTAGCATTGTTGCAAACTAGGAGGGCCCCCTTGTTTCCAACATATGACTAATGACAAATTGAACTAAACAGTTTGACAGAAATGTCTGCATTTCAGTTCTATCTGTTACATAATTTCCAGTCAGATCTCTATTCTTGAGTGTGACTTAGCCTGTACATCAAATGCACAGATGATGGTTGTAAAAGCTAAACAAAAGATTTTAAATCTCTGTTTCTGTAAATTCCATTCTATAATTGACTTGATTGAAGCTTAAGTTCTGCATTAAGGATGTGCAGTTAAAACAACTATTATAGACAGTTTTATAATTGTAATTATGAAATTGTGTATTTTATGTTTAAGTACGTGATATATTTAATTATTTTTACCACTGGCAAATATACTAGTTATTTATACTCTTTGCTACTTGCCTTTAACGCATCCAGACCAAGTCTAAATTCCACTATCATAGTGTAGAATCTGGTGATTAAATGAGACCTGCTCACTAAAGATAGGACTCTGAAAGGGAGACCTTCTTTACCACTCGCACTTTTGACATGTTCATCATGTGTTATTTTGTGTTAATATGTTTTTCCAACAACCCTTTTCCTCATCTTACAATAACACCAAGTTCATCAGTGTTCAAGTATTGAATGGTCACTCAGAGGTTGTTCAGGTGTCCTGCACGCAATGGAGCATCATCAGCTAAATGAATCCTTCACCCATGGAAATTTGACCTGCCCGGCAAACCAGACCTTCTACTTGAAGGTAACCGAGGTGTGGCAAGGGGGGCGTGGTTCAGCGAACGCTGCAGCGGGGGAGAGCGTCAGGAGACGCGCAGTGGATGAGCGGGATAAGCGCAAATAACAAACACCAGTCTCTTGTTACAGTAATTGCCGTGGAGAGAGTATTTAACGCCAGGAGAAACAAGAGCGAGGGAGAGAGAGAAGGTCTACTGGCTGCCACACTCCTGGAAACCTGCTGGAGCTGACGGAGTGAATTCACGATATTGTCTTTGATTGTTTTTGTGCCTGTTTGCACGCTTTTTGTTTGAATTATATAAATAAAAGCAGCCAGTAGTCACAGCCGACCCTTGTCGTCTTCCTTCCTTGTATATACGAACTTTGTTACACTGGTGCCGAAACCCGGGAAGGAAGACGGAAGCCGCCGCCATGCGCTTGGTCCCACTGCTCTCCGGGGAGTCCCAGGTAGCGGTGCAGCAGCTTCCGGTGCAGAACCTCCTGAATTTCGACGATCTCAAGAGGGCCATCATCCAGCGGGTCGGCCGGAGCCCCGAACAACATCGCCAGCGGTTCCTTGGAGCTGGCAGAGGCCGGCCGGCCCTTCGTGATGGCCCAACAGCTCCGGGACTCCTGCCGCAAATGGTTGCTGGCCAATGGAAGTGACGTGGAGAGCATCATCGATCATGTGGTACTGGAGCAGTTTATCACTCGGCTCCCCAGAAGAACGGCCGAGTGGGTCCAGTGCCACCGCCCCACGTCACTGGAATCGGCCATCCATCTCGCAGAGGACCATATGGTGGCGTGCCCAGGGGTTGGCGAACCTCTCCCATCTGCTTCTCTCTCTCCTTCTTTCCCACCTCCTTCTCTCTCTTGACCTGTCCCTCTACCCGAGGGCGGGGCGGGAATAACCAGAATCCATACTCGGCGCCTCGAGTCCCACCCAGGGGGGCGGGATTACCACCGGCCGGGTTGGACCCCGCTCCTGTTTCTCCGCTCTCTCCACGTCAGCCGCTTAACCCTCTCTCTGCCACTGGAGCGGCGGGGAGGTCTGGGCCGGCCTGCTGGCGTTGCGGGGACCCGGAGCATTTTGTGGACAGGTGCCCTGTTATGGAGGTGGGGACAATGGTCCGGGTCCCGGAGGTCCCGCAGGCTGCCCCCGGTCAGGCTGGGTGGTACCAAATACCTGTGAGTATTAAGGGGGGTACCTATCAGGCATTGGTGGATTCAGGATGTAACCAAACCTCGATCCATCAAAGCTTGATAAAATCTGGGGCATTGGATAATAGCCGCGTGGTTAAGGTGTGGTGTGTGTACGGGGATGTGGTGGAATATCCTATTGTGCCAGTCATTATCCAATTTCGGGGTCAAAAGCATAGTGTGGAGGTGGCAGTTAACCCGCACCTCCGGCATCCGTTAATTTTGGGGACCAACTGGCCAGCATTCACAGAATTATTGGGGGCTTTATGTATGGATGCCTCTTGGGAGAAAAATGGGAGAGACTGAACCGGGACCACTGGGTACTGCCCCGGGGGAACAGAGCGAAATCGAGAGACTGATTCTCTCGGAGCGCGATGATTTTCCCCTGGAGCAGTCTCAGGATGAGATGCTGAAACGTGCGTTTGAACAGGTCAGTACCATCGACGATCAGCCCCTCCATCCTGGACAACCGCTTACCTATCCATATTTTGCAATTATTAAAAATAGGTTGTATCGAGTGACCCAAGACGCTCAGACAAAACAAGATACAACCCAGTTATTAGTTCCCAGAATTAGTTCATTCTAATCCAATGGCTGGTCATTTAGGACAGGGGACAACACTAAATTGCCTCATGACCCGATTTTTTTGGCCGGGCATTCACGAGAATGTGCGCAGGTGGTGCGCGGCTTGTCGTGTATGTCAGTTGGTAAACCCACCAGCCACCCCAAAAGCGCCTTTGCGCCCCCTCCCATTAATGCAGGTCCCCTTCGAGAGAATTGGCATGGACCTCATCGGGCCAATAGAGCCCAAATCCTCACTGATCAGGGCACGGCGTTTATGTCACAGACGTTACGCGAACTTTCCGAATTATTGGGCATTAAATCGATTCGGACCAGCGTCTTTCACCCACAAACGGACGGGCTGGTCGAACGTTTTAATTGCACGCTTAAAACAATGATTCGTAAATTCATTCAGGAAGACGCCAAAAATTGGGACAAATGGTTGGAACCCCTGTTGTTCGCTGTGCGAGAGGTCCCGCAAGCCTCAACGGGGTTTTCCCCCTTCGAGCTTCTCTATGGTCATCAGCCCAGAGGGGTGTTAGACGTCATAAGAGAGGCTTGGGAGGACAGACCTTCTCAATCTAAAAATGAAATTCAGTATGTGCTGGACCTGAGAACAAAACTCCACACTTTGGGGCGGCTATCTATGGAGAATTTGTTACAGGCCCAGGACAAACTGAGCCGGCTGTATAACGGGGACCAATTTGCGTAAATTTGCACTGGGAGATTAAGTGCTTGTATTACTCCCAACGTCAAGTTCAAAATTACTTGCAAAGTGGCAAGGACCGTTCGAGGTCACACGGCAAGTTGGAGAGCTCGATTGTGAGGTAATACGCTCAGATAGGAGAGGAGCACGTCAAATTTATCACCTCAATCTCCTGAAAAAATGGAATGAGGGAGAATCAGTGATGCTGGCGACGGTGATTAGCAGAGAGGATGATCTCGGGCCAGAGGCGAATATAAAAAAACAATCTCTCGCACTGGCCCCAGGGGGAGATCACCTCTCGCCCTCCCAGCTCATTGATTTAACCATATTACAGGCAGAGTTTGCTGACGTGTTTTCTCCCCTACCTGGCCGTACAAACCTCATTCAGCACCATATCGAGACAGAGCCGGCCGTGGTGGTTCGCAGCCAGCCGTATCGCTTGCCTGAACACAAGAAAAAAGTAGTTCAGGAAGAATTAGGTGCGATGCTTAAAATGGGAGTTATAGAAGAATCCAACAGTAACTGGGCAAGCCCGATAGTTTTGGTTCCTAAGACGGACGGCTCGGTCCGGTTCTGTGTGGATTATCACAAGGTGAATGCTGTGTCGAAATTCGACGCATATCCAATGCCACGGGTTGACGAATTGCTTGACCGGCTTGGTTCGGCTCGTTTTTATTCGACACTGGACTTAACAAAGGGTTATAGGCAGATCCCCTTGTCTCCATTATCCCAAGAAAAAACAGCTTTCACAACGCCGTTTGGATTACACCAATTTGTTACACTTCTGTTCGGGCTGTTCGGGGCACCGGCTACCTTTCAGCGGCTGATGGACAGGGTTTTACGGCCCCATGCTGCATATGCGGCTGCCTATCTAGATGATATCATCATATTCAGTAATGACTGGCAGCGGCATATGCAGCATTTGAGGGCGGTCTTAAAGTCGCTGAGGGGAGCCGGTCTCACGGCCAACCCGAAGAAGTGTGCAATTGGGCGCGTGGAAGTAAAGTATTTGGGCTTCCACTTGGGGCATGGACAGGTGCGTCCCCAAATTGATAAGACTGCAGCAGTTGCGACCTGTCCGCGCCCTAAGACCAAAAAGGAAGTGAGACAGTTCTTGGGGCTGGCGGGATATTATAGAAGGTTTGTGCCTAATTATTCGGACCTCACCAGCCCCTTGACTGATCTTACTAAAAAGGAGACACCAGATACGGTCCAGTGGATGGAGCTGTGCCAGCAGGCGTTTACCCAAGTAAAGGCTGCTCTGTGTGGCGGGCCGTTGCTTCACTCTCCTGATTTCTCTCTCCCTTTTTTGTTGCAGACTGACGCGTCGGACCAGGGGCTGGGTGCTGTCCTGGCCCAGGAGATAGAGGGGAAGGAACAGCCGGTGCTGTACATTAGTCGTAAGCTCTCCAAGAGAGAGACTAAGTACAGCACCGTGGAGAAGGAGTGTTTGGCCATCAGGTGGGCTGTCCTAACCCTCCGCTATTATGCAGGCCGGATCGCTCCCCGGCCTGAGTCGGGCGGTGGGGGTATGTGGCAAGGGGGGCGTGGTTCCACGAACGCTGCAGCGGGGGAGAGCGTCAGGAGACACGCGGTGGATGAGCGGGTTAAGCGCAAATAACAAACACCAGTCTCTTGTTACAGTAATTGGCGTGGAGAGAGTATTTAACGCCAGGAGAAACAGGAGCAAGGGAGAGAGAGAAGGACTACTGGCTGCCACACTCCTGGAAACCTGCTGGAGCTGAAGGAGTGAACTCACGATATTGTCTTTGATTGTTTTTGTGCCTGTTTGCACGCTTTTTGTTTGAATTATATTAATAAAAGCAGCCAGTAGTCGCAGCCGGACACAGGTGTTTCCGCAAAGTGTAATGAGACTTTCCTGACACATTCTGCTCATGCTGACCAACACAACAGACTTGGTACAACCAGTCATTCTACAGACAGAACACCACCACAGCCAAGTGCAGGTGGAAGCAAACCTGACCAAGAGGATCACAGACATGTCCAGCTGCTGCAGCATCCAGTCAGCACAGTACACACCTAAAGGGACTGTGTGACACAGAGATGCATCCTGCTGTACTTTCATCTTAATGTTCAACCTGCCTTAATGTTGTTATTTCAGATGACGACTTAACTCCTGCACCCATCGACTGACACTGCTAAGAGACAACCTAAGAACACTCTGAAAGCAACACCCAATATATGGAAGCAGGAAATGTTAAAAAGTGGCCCCTCAGGGACTCATTGAATTTGCCAAAGGGCCAGTGGCCATCTGTAAGGCTTGATTTTCCTGCTAAACAAAAACTGAGATCGAGCATCCTGCAATAAAGCGTATCTGGAGAAAAGATCTTAAAAGAATAGCATAGGACAACGCCTTGCCCCCACACATCTACAGTATGATTAATAGAATGGAGCATGGGGCACATCAATTAAGTCCATTTCGATTTCTGACAATCAATGCTTTAAATAAGTTGCAGTTTTCATAAATATAATAAAAACTATGCTTTTTGTTACGAGTAAGCAGAGCGCGACTGACTTAAAGGTAGATATTGTAGTGAATTCCAGGGCCCAGTTTACAGCCGGGCCCCTCTCTCTCCGTAACAGTGGACAAAGGTTTGCTACATTTTGATTGGATCTTGGTGGCCTAACACAAACAAACTGTCCAACGCCATCAGATAAAAATGGAAGGACAACATCCAGACCTCTCTCAGAGGGTAAGAAGAAGACCTCTTGTACCTGCATTGGCAAACTTTAAAGACACTGTAAAGGCTTCCAACTTTGTGCTTTATGCAAATGAGTTCCACAGGGGAGAGAAGGGTGGGCCACACTGTGTGTGTCCCCTCTGATGCCAGCAGCCAATCACAGCACTCGAATTGAGAAGCGCCAAAATGCAATCTCCTCCTCATCGGAAGGGGATAAAGGTACCCTTTCTACCGACACTCCTTGTTCTGAGTCTGCCCTTCAAACAGGGAAAGACGTAACAGATATTGTTCTGAGTCTGCCCTTGAAAGGGGGAAGACGTAACAGATATAGCGTTCTGAGTCTCCCATCGGGTGAGACATAACAGATATTGTTCTGAGTCCCGGCTTGCGAAGCTGAGACACAACAGATACACGGTTCTGGGTCTTAACTCTGTAAGGAGTGAGACATTAACAGATATACCGTTCTCAGCCTCTGGTCCATCCAGAAGAAACAACAACAGAGACGACCACGTTCTAAGCTTCCAGCTTTTGAGGAAAGAGACGTTAACCAACACTACGTTCAAAGTTTCCATCCAGCGAAACAGTGACGACATCCGCAACAAGGTTAAGCTCAGGAGAGCAAACCTTCACTTCAAGGTACCTTCGTCTGCGTGTTCCAGATTGTTAAGGACCTTCTGCACCTACACCAGGGCCTCATCTGCGTGTTCCAGATTTTAGGACCCTTTGGTGCTCTAGGAGATCAGCATCCCACAGAGCTTCGTGTTCAAGACTGTTGAAACAGATTCTGGCTCCTCTCCCCACTGCACTGTCACCCAGCACAAACAGTGGTACACGTCACCGTCATCGGACTCGACCAAGTGTAACGTAAATATCACTTAACCAAACCTCTTTGTTGTATTTTATCAGTATATAATTTCCTAATTTCCATTAGATGTAATATAGCTGATGTTAGTTAATAACAAATAATCTCTCGTTTATTTGTTTGGTGCATAATAAGGTTCTCCACCTTATTATTTTCAGAGAAACAGTTTATCTTTCCCTAAGATAACGTAACTCTTCCATAGCTACACTCAACTTAATCACTTGTATTCTATGTATCTTCTGCACTTTATTCCTTTATCATTCATGGTATTCATTTAGTAGTTGTGTTAGTTATTCTTGTTTATCTTTTTGTTAATAAAATTTATTTTATTACACTTGTGTCTTCCTTGTGCTGTTAATACAGAAAAGGCTCTACAAGTTAGCAATTTCACCAATCTTTCAGATAAATCAGCTAACCACTTTACATTAATTCTAAATGAATGAAAGCCCCTGTAGGGAGTGAAAGACCCTGACTGGTGCCCTGAACTAGGGAAAGGGGGGGAAAGTGGTTATCTGATGTACTCATAACCACACCTTAAGAGACGTGTGATCCAAAATCACAACGTCAGCGATGACGTGAGTACCAATCCCTATTTTACTTCGCGTCCTTGGATGGACAAAGTAAAAATCACTACAATATTTACCCTGCATCCAATGTTTAAGGTCAGACTGACGAGTTTGTGTCCGGGAAGAGTGCTTAATCGGCCAAAGTAACTCTTCTAAAGCGATACCGGGACTGCAGTGAACGAAATAATTGAAGATATAAGGTAATCAGAATAATCGAATATCTAAATGAATACATAACAAATGATTACTTTCTAATTGGAAACACAACCTAAGAGTAATAATCATTTGAAATTGGAGTCAGATTAAACGAGTGAAATTAAGTGAACATTCAGAGATTCCGTTTTTGGGCCGATGCGGGGTTCCTTACACAGGATAAACGTTATGTGAACGAGGGCAGACTTGAATGGATGCATTGTGAGCTGTTTGTGATCAGAGATTGTATTCGCATACTGGGACACCGGTTTGCGCTAGCGACGCTTAATGGATCAATATTAATTCGACGGACGAACAAACAGCGCTTCAGGAATGAGGGGGGGGGGGGGTTGGGGGGGGGGGGTCTCGACGGCCACCGGACGAGGGAAGTGTGGTTTTATTGTTGTATGTAATATTTTTCTTGTGTTTTTGGGTGGTTTTGTTTATGTGGGAAGGGGAGGGTAAAAGTGTGTTTATTGATGCCTGACAGAGTGAGACCGCAGCAGTGCACGTGTGACATTTATATTGGCTGTTTTATAGAACACGTGTGTTGAACTGGAGTGATATTGGCACTGATAACTGGTATCTTATGAATTGCAGTGATGAATTGGGTTTTGCAGTGTGTATTTGGGTTTTATACTGCTGTTTAATATGTCTCGGCCTAAAGCCAAAGTTTTAATTAATTAATGTGTTAAAAAAAATACTTTGTTAATATTGGTGTTGTTGTTGTTCAGACTCCTGATTATCCCGGACCTGACATTTATCCATCCCATCTCACAGCCTTTTAATCTGATCGTGTCTTTATTATTAATAATAATAATAATTAATATGCCTATTAAACCTAAATAAAATGATGAACAAAATTAAGTTTTTGTCTAGGCTATATCAATGAATGAATTTTTATTTTTATTTTTTTAGTTTAAATATTCTTTTAACAACCAATTAATAATAAATTATTCGAACTTCATTCAAATGCTGTCACGGCACGAGGGGCTACAACAGACACTCATTTATCCTATCTTCATGGCTACAGTCAATACAGTCATGAAGTCACATTTTATTGGCATGATCTGGCATTTAAAATATTTACAAAATATAGCTAACAACATAAATTAGGCCTACAGAAAGGATACACGAAATGAAGGGAAAAATAATGCGCTACATAACAATTGTTACAACCCTTTGACTCGAGGAGAAGCAACATGAATGGAGAGGCCATACAAGTAATCAAATTTGCAAAATATTAAATGTTTAATCACAAAGACAGACATAACTACATTTAAGGATTAAAATAACAAGGTTTACAAAAACATCAAGCCTTGGACTGGAGAGGACGAGAGCCAACGGGATCGCCAACTTCCAGGAGCAACAATCACGCTCCCAGCCTTTTGTTCCAACACAGCATATCCCAACCCTTGTCAACTCTCAGACTTCTTTTAAGCAGCATGGTCAATCACCGTCAATTCTCCACACCTGTGTCACAGCGCTCAACCTGAAAACACACACAACATTTACCCAGAGACCCCTACTGGACAATTTAACATACTACAACCCTGTGCGTTGTCACACAATGAATAAAAAACATTTAACCAATAATGATAGCCTAATAATAATAATAAATAATGTGAAAATATGAAATAAATGAACAATCATGAATGGATTTAAAAGACTGGATGTGATAAAAAATATACACGGCATATTCTAATATGTCGACATATTCTAGTGATGTCGACTCGGATCCCGCAGGAGCTCAGTTATTCTGGCTATTCTCTCCACTGCCGCAGCAGTGATGTCGCCTCGGCTTCCGCAGGAGCTCAGTCCTTCAGGCCAATTTCTCCACTGCCACAGCAGTGATGTCGCCTAGGCTTCCGCAGGAGCTCAGTTCCTCCAGCTATTCTCTTCACTGCCGCAGCAGTGATGTTGCCTCGGCTCCCACAGGAGCTCAGTCCTTCAGGCCAATTTCTCCACTGCCACAGCAGTGATGTCGCCTAGGCTTCCGCAGGAGCTCAGTTCCTCCAGCTATTCTCTTCACTGCCGCAGCAGTGATGTTGCCTCGGCTCCCACAGGAGCTCAGTTCTGGCTAATTCCTCCACTGCCGCAGCAGTGATGTCGCCTCGGCTCCCGCAGGAGCTCAGTCCTTCAGGCCAATTTCTCCACTGCCGCAGCAGTGATGTCGCCTCGGCTCCTGCAGGAGCTCAGTTATTTTGGCTATTCTCTCCACTGCCACAGCAGTGATGTCACCTCTGCTCCCGCAGGAGCTCAGCGCTGTCCATTGTCTTCATCCATATGACGATAACTCTACCGGTCCTTTACTAACCCTCCTAGCAGCACATTCAGCCTAAGCAAGGCAATTTTGGGGGTCATCAGTAATGTTCCGGCTGCTATCCTGCATTGGTTTGCAATTTTTGGGGGGAGTAATCTGGGTTCGGGCCAAAATACCGAGCTCGGAGCCCTCTCCTCGGACAGCACGCCAAATACGCATACTACTACGCATACTATTTTCTATCTGATTATTTGTAAGTGTGAACTAGTGAAATCATAGGCGTAATTTACGGGTGGGACGGGTGGGACATGATTCACCCTTTTTGAAAGGGTCGATATTGTCCCCACCACTTTTTGAAACATCTCGCGGCATCTCGCGGATATCTAATACAAAAGAAACACCTCTAGTTGATTATCAATTTGTGTTAATAATAGGCGATCTGGCGCTGGGATGTGTTGTTTTTGAAATCATGTTGAGTGCTCGTTGTCGCTGTTATCAGAGGCGCAACAGTGTTCTCTTGGCGCTCGTGCACACTGCACAGTGTTCACACGGACGAGCGCTTCAATCTATCGCTTAACTGTTGCAGAGACTCTCTATTCGTTACGTTGAATCACAAAACAAAATACACATAAATGTGTCCCTGCTCTTGATATACAATCACTGACGAACATCTTTGGTTTTAATGAGAAAAAAAAAAAATCATACATGGTTGGATTCGAACCCAGAATCTTTTGCATGCTAAATGATAATATTGCCTCCAGTCCATCAGGACAATCTATTTTCAACAGCGGATCCACGTTTTTATTAACTAATATACATACTTTCGAGACATATTGTATTATAGCAGATGTAAGGAAGAAACTATCATATTAATTTTAATATCATATTATTATTATTGTAATAATACAATTACAATTTCAGACGCGCACTCCAACTTCGCCTCAGCGCCAGGCTCAAGTCAAACGCACGCAGAAATGATACAGGTGCCGAATGAGCTTCATCAGAATTAACAACAGTGAACGGCGAACATTATATAGCTTACGTAAATGTTTCTCAACTGGTGGGTTGCAAGACGCACAGTTTTCAATCTCGCGCAAATACGGCGCGCGGTATATTAGCTTACTCACAATAAATAAAGCGTAAAAGAAACTACGAGCATGCAAAGTCGTAGTTCTGTCGTCTATTAAGTTATGAAATGACAAAAAAAGCGATTAAAGCTGCATTAAAACTGTGCATGCGTGTATGTAGGCCTATTTTAGATTTATGCGTCACATGTCTCTGGACTAAAATATTCTGCTATGTCAGATCACAATATAGGCCTAAGGCACAAACTGATATGTAATTTTTTTAATGCATAAATAAATGTAAGAACTGTGCATTTGTATTAGAAGATGCTAATTTTGCAATCATTTATAAAGTACAAACAAAAGTTATAACATTTAAATGCTTAAAATAATTAATTTTACATTCTGGCATTTATGTGCTGTTGACTTCTGCATCAGTAAATGGGAATTCAAAAGAGAACACTTTTTTTTCTTTGTACTGAGTTTAATTTAGGTATGATAGAACTGTTGCAATTATTTATTTTGAATATATAGAAAGTTTAAAATTTAGTGTTTACTTTTTTGGTTAATTTTTGAAACTACTGTATGTACTTATCTGCATGTCTCATCCATAGATTTGCAACAATGGAGAACAAGTTATTGGGGGTTTTGAGAACTACAACAAGCTGACTGAACAAGTTGAAATTTAGCTATAGTGTGAGCCACTTTACTAATATGCCTGCAAGTGAGGAACGCAAAAATAAATAAATAAATAAATAAATAAAAAGGTCACATTCACTCATCTCAATTAATTAAGTACAAATGAACTGTATTAGTTGTGTTGTAGGCACAGTTCAGTACTTCATAGTCAGACTAATTTTTATGTTGAAATAATGAAGATTTCTGTGCCACCCCAGACTGGTTGCTGGCCCCTGCCTGGCCACCCCTATGAAAAAATCCTGGCTCCGCCACTGGTTGGTTGCAATAATGATCCAAAATCACTTAGCTCCTCCTCAACACTAATAGTGTCTTTTGAACACCTTATTAATTTGATGTTGTATACTGTTCATGTCAAAATTGTCTTTTGTTTCAATTACAATTGCGACAAGAGGATGGTGCCCCATTAGTTTACCTCACAGAACCATAATTCTTTGATAGGCTACATATTTATGCCATTTTGTGCAAAATATGCAAATGGCAAATGTTGTGTTACTTCAAATAAATCTTGTTTATCAAACTACTAAACCCAAGATTACATCATTTACTCTCTATGAATGTTCTATCTATCTTCTTTTTCAACGCTATCTCACGACCAATTTGTACGTATTTTACGAGGTGGCTAATTCGTACGATTTGTCTAAACCCCAGTGATGGGTAGGTTTAGGGGCGGGGTTTGGGGTAGGTCATTCGTATGAGGTATGAATTCATGCGAATTTGTCAACACGTAAAGTACGATTTAGCAAAAAAACATATGAATTCGTACGAATTAGCCACCTCATAAAGTACGTACGTGAGATCGGGTTGTCTTTTTTCATTCCCTCTATCTCTGTTGTCTGATTTAAACACTAATTTACAGTTTGTGGTTATTATTACCAGCAGCAATATACTTGTTTGTGTCCTGTCAACAAATATTTATCATTTAAAAATAAATTATTCCCTTTTTATTATCGATGCAAAAGTAGAAGTTCAAACTCACCTTGATGTGGAGCTCATAAGAGTCTGGATGCCACTTACGTGGAGGGTTTCCTTTTCCTTTTCTGTAGAGAGTGTGTCATTTACATGTAGGTTTTCCAACGCCCTCTGTTAACCACTGCGAACTTTGTAAACTTGTTTTCATCCCATGTTATTGTTGTGTATTAACATTATTGTCTAAGCTTTTTTGTAACCTAAAAGGGTATAACTGAATAATACTGTTAACTTGTTTGAGTTGACTTTTGACCTTGTGATTGGCTGTGAGAGCACGATATAAAAAGGGGGCGTGCCCTTTGTGTGGCACGCAGAAAAAGGAGTCCTTCATGTGAATGGTATACAAATCTTTATTGGTATTCTTTTTAGTTAATCAGCAAATAAATATTCATCAATCAAAGATAATCTGTCATCGTATTTTTTTTTCTAGAAAATATATGACAAGTTTGGCGACGAGGATGGGATTGATGTGTTGTATTTTGCAACGGGTCGCTCCTGCCATGATTAGCTAAAAAAATAATAATTCTGCAGAGAAAGGACAGAAACTGGGGGCAGCATGGCGCTCTACAGTACCGAAACAGGATTAATGTTCGACGAAACGTCGGAAACATTTGAGAATTATGAAGAAAGACTTATGCAGTTTCCGTTGGCCAACAATATTGAATCTGAACGACGTTGAGCAGTATTTTTGTCTGTGGTTGGTCCTAAAACTTTTGCTCTGCTAAGAGATCTCATTGCACCGAGCAAGGTGAACGAGACAGAATTCTCAGACTTATTGAAAGCATTAAGAGACTTTTATACACCAAAAAAGAATGTGTTGGCTGAAAGATTCACGTTCCGAAATCATCGACAGCAAGCTGGAGAATCTTTTGGTGATTACATAGCTAGCTTAAAGGGGCTGGCCTGCACATGTGAATTTGGAGCCAGCTTGGAGGAGCAACTAAGAGATCAATTTGTGTGTGGCATAACTGCGCCGAAAACTGTTGAATGCCGCGAGTGATGAAGGACTGACATGGGCACGTATGCTGGAGATAACAAACAATTTCGAGTGTACCACCAGTGGCATGCAGTCTATGCAGAAGGGACCGCCCTCATCGTACATGCGGACGGATCATCTAGGCCTGCGGGGAATGAAGCAGCACGATTCGAGGCCTTCGCGACCGGAGTCGAGGAGCAACAGCGGCCGGGAGTGTTACAGATGCCTGGGGACATGGACTGAGCAACTGCAAGTTCAAAGAGTTCCAGTGTCGGGGATGCAGAAAAGCTGGTCATCTGGAATGAGCCTGTAAGAACAAGCGTACCAATTTCAAATCAAGGGAGCAGCATCGGTCTACAGGGAAAATGACTACTCGTTCTCTTCAACTGCGGAGTGGGGCGGAGGTGAACTTCATGGACAGACCGGAGGATTCATTTCACGGAGCCGTGAACTGATTTGAAACTGTACACAGTTACTATGAACTTTTCCGGTTATGTGAAACCATACAAGGTTATGGTGAGATGTAACGGGGTTAAAATGTGTATGGAGGTTGACACTGGGGCTGCTGTGTCGGTCATTTCTGAGAGTTTGTACTGGGCAAAATTTAGAAAGGTAAAACTTCAACCGTGTAATTTGAATCTGCGGACATACACTGATCAACTGCTGAAATTGTTGGGAAAAATCAATGTCCGAGTTCAGAATGGAGCACAAGATTTACAATTAAATTTGTTAGTCTCGTGAGGAAAAGGGCCAGCTCTTAGGGGTCGCGATTGGATCTGGGTGCTAAATTTGGATTGGTCTCGAGTGAATCGCATAGGCGATCCAGGAGAAAATATGCGCAGAACACAAAGCCATGTTTAGCTCGCAGTTAGGTTGCGCAAACGGGGTAACCGCCAAATTGCAAGTTTCGCCTGAGGCAAAGCCTTATGCGCTACGGGAGGCTGTCGATAAGAAATTGAATGAACTGGCGCAACAAGGAGTAATTTCTCCGGTGTTACAGAGTGAGTGGGCCTAACCTGGATGCTGACATAGAAATACTAGTGAACACCTGTCAGACATGCCAGGCAGATAGGAATCAGCCTGCTACAGCTCCTGTGCATAATTGGAGTTGGCCTAATAGGCCCTGGCAAAGAATACACGTGGACTTTGCTCAAAAAGGAAAATATAACTTTCTGGTAGTAACAGATAGTTTCTCACGCTGGCCAGAAATTGCACTAATGTCTAGTACCACTGCAGGAAAGACCATTGAGGTATTACGGGGATACTTTGCAACTTGAGGCCTTCCAGATGAATTGGTATCTGATAATGGTCCGCAGTTTGTGTAATGTGAATTTCAAACATTTTTGAGAAACAATGGTGTAAAACACATTCGGAGCCCTGCATACCATCCAGCTTCTAATAGAGCTGCAGAGCGATTGGTGCAAAATTTTAAAGGAGTTTTGGAAAAGGAGAAGAATGAAAATGTGTCTTTACAGCACTGTATCCACAATTTTCTTTTTTGTTATCGAAGCACCCCTCAATCTACCACGGGAAAAACCTGTGCTGGGTCCTGTTACATACTTGGTAAAAGTGTGTGGAAAATTGTACAAGAGACATGTAAACCAGCTCATTCGGTCAGAATTGCAACAAACAGTGTTAAATGATGAACTGTTGCCAACTGAGTTAAATGATGAAATGTTCCAGACTGATGTAACTGACATGGATGCATTTAAAACAAGGGCTCATGGCATTGTGTTAGGACATGTAAGAGATGATGATTCTAACAATGCTGTATGTGAAAAGCAGTTAGAGTCAACCACTGTCACTCAGGAAAGTGCTCTGAGACCTAAGAGGCAAGTGAAGCCCCCAGTTCGATTGGATCTGTAAGAAAATGAAAGGAGGTTAAGAGAGAGACTCTTAAAGAAAAAAAAAAAACTTAAATAGTTTTTCTGTTCAGTTGACCTGTGTGGTTTGTAAGGGTGTTAAAAGAAAAAGAAAAAAAAAAGTTTTGAGTTCCAGATTTCAGGGGAGGAGTGTTGTGTATTAACATTATTGTCTAAGCTTTGTTGTAATCTAAAAGGGTATAACTGAATAATACTGTTAACTTGTTTGAGTTGACTTTTGACCTTGTTTGTGATTGGCTGTGAGAGCACGATATAAAAAGGGGGCGTGCCCTTTGTGTGGCGCACAGAATAAGGAGTCCTTCATGTGAATGGTATACAAATCTTTATTGGTATTCTTTTTAGTTAATCAGCAAATAAATATTTATCAATCAAAGATAATCAGTCATCATATTGTTTTTTCTAGAAAATACATGACAGTTATATTGTAGATTACAGTCCAAAGCAGCACTGCATGCTATAGCTTCACTGCCCACACAACCGAAGTTAGACATTTCAGGACAGATAATAAAAAATCTGTACAAGGGGAAATTTAGATTTCTTGTAATCTCGCATTATCTACAGTATTCTCTCCATTCGGATAAAACAGGCAAATTTTGTGAAATGATAAAAATGTTTAATATTTATTGAAGAGAAATAGGCTATAGCTTAAACATTCTTTGCACAACATTATACAGCAGCAAAACATAGCAAATATAACAAAAATATAAAGTAAGTTTTGACATGGCGTGCACAGACCTCTGCAAGGGTAGTATTGTTCAGTATTTTTTGAAGTATTGTTCTTTTTAGTTCAGGTTATACAGTAGTTAACTAATGTTAACTAATGAAACCTTATTGTAAAGTGTACCACTACAAGACATCAGCTTCATTTATAAACAATGAAAGACACATTGACCAGGCATTTCATTTTATTAAACTTTAATGTCACATTTACCAGAATGTGCAGTGTAAATGTTCTTTAGTTCTATTTATTAATAACTTTGCACACTTGACTTTAAAAATGAACTATAAATCATAAGATTTTAAATACCTTCTGTAATTAAGTTCTTCAGTAGCAACCGTTTTCGTGGGGATCACATCAGAAGATGATCAAAATAAGAATTTGCGCTTTAATTAAAGCACTAAGCACTTGGATTAAGGTCTATCTCACTTTGGTATCTTGCCAGCTAGTTATATTCGCGTTTGAACTTTTTTAATGCTTTTTCATAGGCCTCGTCCTCAACTTCAGCCCTCAGAGCTTCTATCTCCTTCTGTCTCTGCTCTTCTGTCTCCTTCAGGATGCGTTGTTTCTCTTCCTCAATCGCTCTCTCTGCCCTTTCAAGCATCTCACTAGTGTAATGTGGCCCACCATTTTCAGTGACCATTTTATCAATCTGGTCCGGCAACTGAATGACCTGTTCAGGATTTTGTTGTTTATTGTTGAACGTGTGGTATCGTCCACTGCAAGTTTTGATAAAACTAAGCAGTTTTGGGCTGTCCCGCACAAAAGTGTGAATCTTCTTGTCCTCCAGCCGATCTCCATGAGTGAACAGTGCCATGGTGTATGTGGAGGATTCCTCACCAAAAACTGCTTGAATGACTTTAACAGCTTCTGCCTCTTCATCAGTGAATCTACCCAGCTGAATCACAACTAAGAAGACATGTGGACCAGGAGCAGAGAGTGGAATACAGAGTTTAATTCTGTTGATCACTTCATCTGTAGTCAGGTTGGTGTCAAACAGACCCGGAGAGTCAATGACGGATACATTTCTGCCATTTATTATTGCATGAAACTTTTCACACTGTCCAGTCACAGAGGAGGAGGATATCTCAGATTTAAAAAGCTTTTGTCCCAGGATAGTGTTGCCTGTTGCACTTTTCCCCACCCCTGTTTTTCCAACCAGAAGAATCCGGAGCGGTTCACCTGTCTGATGCACTGTACATTAACAAGAATGATATCATTTTTTCAAAGTAATATATTTAAATTTACAAATATTTATTTAAATACACCTATATTTAGCCATTTTAATAGCCTACTATTCATCATCCATACAGAGCTTAATTTGTAATATATTTATGCATATCAAAAAGGTATAATACCTTACCTATAACATCAAAATCCTTTTTTTGTTGCTTGAAAATCTAGAAGAGATTTATATACATTTTATGACATTTGGCCATGTATATTACATGTTCAAAGGTAATGTTAAAGGTAGCATACCTGAATCCCTATTGCAATAGCTGCAACAATTATAGAAACCACCAGTAGTATTGTGGACAAAGATGAGATCCAAGACTTTGAGGAGGTCGTTGTTGATGGTCCAGGAGCAATTTCCTGCAGAGCTATTAAAAAAAAGTCATGAAAAAACCTGTTGTTCGTATTATACTTTCAAAATCTGAAAAATAATAAAGTAGAATATTATATTTTAATAATTATTTGTATAATAATCGTGAACAAGTCAATTGCATGTAATAAGTTGAAATCTAAATACACTTTACACTTTGCTACTGCTTTAAATCAAGCTATATCGATCTATATCAACCCTAAACAGATGCTTTCTCTATCTCTTTAATATCACGCAGAACACTCGATTTTCATTAAACTAGCCTACTTTAGATTTCTTTTTTTTTCTCAATGCAAATATTACGTTAATATAAACGTTTCTCTTTAATGGAGCCAAAAGTTAAGTTGCAACTACTTCTAAATGAAGAGCACATCGTGCAAGTATAGATGTAAACAAGGTTTCGTTTTTCTTTCCTGTCAAAAGGACAGTTTCGTTTACGACTTGCTAGTCAGGTCTTACTTCACTTTAAGGGTTATCTGGTGTAGACTACCATCTACAGGAGACAAGACGCCACTGCAAGATCAGTCAAGCAGCTCACAGCAGAGATAATGGGCGGGGCTTGATGGGTGGAGCTTGAAGGTCCAGTCGCAGCACCCTAAAATAAAAGGGGTGGATTTATATATAAAATATGAAAATATGAAACTTTAAGACAGTTTTGGTGTTTGAAACCGACATACAAAACCACACCATAAAACCTGTGAGACTTTGTATCCCCGTTCTGCAGTGCCCTTCAAAGTAGTGTAAAACTGCCATGTATTCCTGTTTTACTCCAGCCTTATGAATCCTAAAAACATAAAAATTAGCCCTGGCTGAAAATAACACTGATGTATCTTTGGTAGAAGAGATAACAAAACACTATAACTTTTGGAAAAGTATTAAGGGCAAAACTGTGGTGGAAATAATGCCACAAATCTGGAGCAGTTTTTTAAAAACATATAGGCCTATAAATTAGGCTATATTCTCAAAATAAATATAGAAATATTAACTTCATTCTTGGGCTGATCATCAACGTTTTAAACCTGTAACAATTTTCTTAGTATGAGATTGAATGTCTGGGTCCTCTGGAAGTGGGACAAGAGTAAACAATAAAATCCGTACATAAAAAAAAATTTATTTGAAAAAGCAGAAAAAAAAATGATACGAAATCAATGAAGCTATATGGTAAAAGTTTATTTTTGCAAGAAAATAGCTTTTAAAAAAAGTTAATACAGATACAAATTTAACTGTGAAAAATGTTTAACTAGTCTATCTTTCAACAGAAAAAAATACGAAACATATATTTCACATAATAATACATAAGCTATGTTTTCTCTAGCCTATATTGAACGGACCCAACTAACGTTAATTAAAATGACAACAACGCCTAAGAGACTGCGGTACTCCTCCTTCGCCATATTCTTCGATTTAAAGTACATCTGGGGCGACGTTGTTTAGGTGTCCTTCTCAAAGTAACTTTTGTAGATCAGTGAACACTGGCACACGTACAGCCGTAACGCTGTGTGTCGCTGCTGAGCTCGACTTCGGCTTTATCTCGACTTAAAGGAGACGCAACAAAGAGCAACCGTAGTGGGCCCTGCTAACAGCGTGGCTTACTATAGCTTTAAGAACTTAAAATAGGGTCTGGGTCTTTAAAATGAATTTTGCACAGTTAATATAGAGATGATATACTAAATTTTCGACATATACTACTTACATTTTTGCACTAAATTTGCAAAGAGACGTAAGAGCGTCCAGTGAAATATGTTTGACAATCGGATCAGGGCCGTTAGCAATCCAACATTTTTCATATTTTATGCCTCCTGTTTATTTCAAGCTATGTTTCAATTTGTTGAGAATTACTGAGGCGTCCAGAAGTTAGAAAAAACAACTTTAGCGGTGATGGAGCCGCAGCTCTCGAACAACAAAGAGGAGGTGGAGAGTGAGACGGCCATGGAGAGATCCGCGGGGCAGAGTACCGCATCCAGCCCGTGCAGGGCATTCAGAGGACGCGGGGACGGGTGCTTGAAGACCGAAGTGACCAGCCCACCCGAAACAAACGGAGCTGCGACGAGCGTGGCGGGTTCCGGACGGGTTTTACGGGACAGGTCAACACGAACGATTCCCGTGTGGAGGCAGATTGATATCAGGGAGGACCGGGATGAAGTATCACGCGATGCAGCGGCGAATCGCCGAAGGAAAGCGAAGTGCCCGCGGCGCAGGAAGAGCGCAGCAGCCGCTGCGGGTTCATCGGATGCGGGCAGAGAGAGCGGCGGCGACTGCGACCTGCCGGATGAGTACGTGCGACTTTTCAGTCTGTATAATACATGACATGCATTAGGGAAAAATAACAAGGCCCCGCTTGTGCAGATCCTAATAGTAATGCATGGCATTTCTGTGCTCCTTTCACACGTTTAGGAGTAATGCTGACAGACTGCAGTGTTTACATGTGCACTAGTTAAAGTAGCTGTTTCTGAGAGAGTAGTTGGGCAAAATAAATGACGCACGCCCAATCTTTAACACTGGAAGGAGAATCTGAAAGATGAGACATAATAAATAAAACCGCCTGTTTCTCCGTCTTATGACAGGTTTGAAGAAAACAAGGATGCGCTGGTTAATCGAGGTACTTTAAATGACATTTATTTTGTTTATGAACACCTAAAGGAGGCTGTATATGGTCAGCCGGTGTATGATTATTCTACAAGTAATCCAAAAGTGACTAGTATCAATTTATGTATTCATTAGAATTGTTAAATGTGAATTGTAAAACATATTTATTAAATGTAATTGTTATTGTTAACAAATTACTGTTGTTGGTTTTTTTGCCATTAAATTCTATAGAGATCTGTCTTTCAGACATAAAGAATTCACTTTCGACTAGTTTGTGTTCTGGTTTTGCTAGTTTGCTTTTAGGTTCCAGTACTGCATTATGATAACTTTTAAGTTGTAACCATTGACTAGTTAGAATGGCTGATGTATTGTTAAAATAAAGAAAGACTAGTAAAATTAAACATGCTACTATACTAGTTATAATTGGAACACAAACTAGTGTCTAATAAATAGATAATTAGTTTAAGAACAGACTAGTGTCTATTCAATTAGTAAACTGGAAATGGCAACAATTGGAATACCAAATAGTAGGATTTGAATAGTTATCTGAATATCTGGAAACCACAGTAAGGATCAATTTGTTAACTACAATAGTTAACATGAACTAACAATGAAAAAAATACTTCTGAAGCATTTATTAATCTTAGTTAATTTAAACATTTACTAATAAATTGCTAAAAACCAAAAGTTGTACCTTTTTAATATTATATCATGGACCTGAGCTAATACGAACTGACAGTGAGCAGTTGTATACTGTTAACAAAGATGAATAAATATATTGCTCATTGTTAGTTAATGTTAGTTTATACGTTAACTTATGAGAGCCAGTTATCTACGTTGCATATTGCCATAGAATTGATTGGCAAAAATTTGCAATATGTAACCAGTCAGACCTAGTCATTATTGGGATAGTGACTAACAGCAAATGAATACATACTAGTATATAATGAATATCTAATTGAATGGATACTAAGCACTAGTATATTCCAACATACTAGTAATTAAAAACTATCAACAAATATTGAAAAAATAGATAGTTTTAAGGAAGAAAACAGCTTGCCTTAGGATGTGATCTGATTCTGTGACTGTGTTCTCTTCCAGCGGCCCGCGGCAGACGGGTGCAGGTGCGCTCAGGGGCCCGCACCTGCCGGGGCTCGCCTGGGACTGTGTTTAAAATTGAGCCAGAAATGGACATTGAATATGGTACGCTGCTGAGCTTTTAAATGCAGTTAACTGAACATAGGTCCACTACAAATGCTTTACTGAATACTGACTACAAAACGTATATATCAATAACTATATAATGGTTGCACATTTTGCTTTCAGTGGAGGCCAATAAAGCAGTTGAAAAGACAGGAACAAGGTGATTGATTGCACATTTATTATGAGAACACATGGACACTTTCTCATGAAAGACCCCATGAAATCAACGTTTTGTGGCTTTTATATGCATTTAAAATGTGTGAAAAAATTCACCCAAAATGTCTTGCATTACCAAATATATTGAAATTCTTGTCCTCCAACTAGCAAAAGCCAGTAGCGCATCACGATTCACAGCTGGCTATTTGTTAAAAAAACAAAAACTGCTCGTCAAGCCATTTTGTGGGGTCTTTGAGGACACTGATGGCTGCTACTGTTTTGGTGTTGGTATAACAAGCCCTGTTTGTTACTGCCATGTTTTAGTGTGGAGAAAAAGGAAGAGGAGAGCATGGATGATGAAGACGTTGTGGAAGAGGAAGAGTGTCCATTTGTGGATGATCCGAAAGATGAAAACTACCTACCCCATTCACAGAGGTAATGTTGTACCTTGTATATATACTGATTGTAGTCATCTGGATCTTACACTAATATGAACTTTGAGACTTGAAAATTGTTGTGGTCATAACCTTATGAATTATGTTGACTCATCATGGAAAACCTGTAAATATCAGGGAAAAAATAAAATTGTCATTTCCAGGTCAGACAAAGTCATTGAATTGATAAAAAGGTCATGGTAAAGACAATTTCTAAAGTCACTATCAATGTTTCTAGTCATGCTCAGTTTAAAAACAATTAAAAGTAACTAAAATGTGTATATAAAAGAAAATTAAACTTTTAAAAATCCTTATCCAGTAATAACAAACAACTGGAAGATTGATCAAATGTGTAAAAAGGTTGAGAAACACTGATTTACAGTGTGAGCCAAATATGATTTCAGTCATGCATTAGATTATGTATGCAACTGATTATGGCTTGATGCTCATTGTTCAACAGTGATGAAGAGGATGTCATCAGCAGCAGCAGCGATGAAGACGTCCCTTTTAGAGATGACCTGAATGACCAGAGCTATGATCCTAAGTATGTGCATATGTGGCAATCAAATGAACTAATCAATCAACGTGTGTTTTTTAGGGCTGGGACAATGCATCTAATCTCGATTCGCGATACAAAGATTCTATTGTAAGAATCGTCCAATGTATTGTGATTCTCTCTCGATTCTGAGCTTAGTTTTTAAACAGCAGATGGTAGTACTATACGTGCTTTAGAAGCACTTGTACACTTCCTGCTTCCAGTTCCTTCACACACACCACTTAAACCTAAAATAATCATTCATAATGTTTGAAAAGGTTGAAGCGAATTTCAAATCTCTCATCATAAAAGCATTCTGAGCTGAGGTGCAAGTATATTTAACCACTTACATGACTCAGCCGAATGCAAATCTTCTTCGTGAGCATTTATATGTGATTAAAACTAGACTATAGAGTGCCATCTGCTGTTAAAACTAAGCTCAGAATCAATACAAAAGAGAAAATATCAGGATCAATCCAGATTCATTGTATCGATCGAGAATCAATGTATTTCCCAGCCCTAGTTTTTTTTGTGTCTTATGTATGATGAAGATCTCGTCTCTTATGCCCTCTCCATTTCTGTCCTGTTTTGTAGAGATTTTCCTAAGTCAAGGCGCAGACCCCCTACCAGACAGATGGAGAAGAAAGACAAAGCTGCAGGGCAAGAGACGGCAACAGAGCAAGAGACCGAGATAAAAACTGAGGGAGGGGAGAGCACCGATGTGCAGACCGGTGCTGAAGTTGAGGAAGGTGCTGAGCCGCCCAGGAAGTGAGTCGGTAACATTGTTTTATATGTTTGTGATGAAAATACAAGTGGACATAAGAAAAGCACTTCATGACACTTCTGTAGCAAACTGTTAACTGAACAGGTTCACAGTCTCACTCACATGTTCTCACTTAGACTGATATGTGTGTGAAAACAAATATTAACTGTCAAACCGTCTTGGTTTTTTGTCTTAGAAGAGGGCGGAGAAGGAAAGATGATAAAAGTCCTCGTCTTCCTAAGAGAAGGTAACAAAGCATCTCACATTGAATGCTGAAAACAGCCCTAAAACAGAGCAGTAACCATCTCCATTTTAAATTAGAATACAGATTTACATTTTATTTTGATAGTCCATTTTAGACATTCCACTAACTATAAGTAACTTTGCAACTACATGTCAACTAACTCTCATTAGAGAAATAGTAGACTGTTAGGTTAGGGTTAGGGATAGCAGTATAGTCAAAAGAATGTCTGTTGTGAGAGCATCAAAATAAAGTGCAGATAGTAAGCAGACAGTCTATTAATACTTTAAAGACTGGTGCTTGACAAGCAAAATTACTTATAGTCAGTAGTCTGAAGAGGACCATTGAAATAAAGTGTTACCATATAAATATATTATTAATTGTTGTAGTGTCTGCTGGGGTCCATTCTTCGTACGTCGCTTACTCAGTTCGCTGGATTTCATTGATGACTATTTGGCATGATCTTGGATTGTTCAGTTCTTCAATGCTCATCCTGGACTTGCTATAAGAGCAACATGTCCGTAAGCTTAAACCTGCTTCGGAGCAGGCTTATTTCATGTAAACGGGATTAGATTGCATCTTATTAAGTCGAGGTGATGCTTAAAGTCTGTCCCATCCACTTCTACTTTCTTACAAACATACCCTATTGTGAACCAGGGACAATAATAATAATTTAAAAATAAATTTGCAAATAATATTATAATGTTGTGTAGTTTTACTCATTGAGAGACTTATTAGTGAAGGAATAATTACTTAATCATTTTATTGGAGTCTTACACACATGATGTAGACTACAGTTAGTCTATCTCTGCGTGCATTAATTTGAACCGTGACAGCTATTATGGGAGTGGCTTGATGCAGATAACTTGATACTGACCCTTAGGAAACTAGTTACAAATCTGCTACAAATGTAAAATGAAATGAATTGCTAATTACAGCATTGAAATAAAATGTCAAACCTGTACCTGTAGTTTCCTTCCAAATAGAAAAGCGTGAATATAGCCTAAATTATTTGGAATCATGTTAAAAAAAAACAGTGCACATTTCATTTATCCATTTTATAACCTTGTCGTTTTGGTTGCTTTGGTTGAAATTTATCAAGTTTTTCGTTTTAATTCTATAATATCGCTATGTTGCTGTCTTGACGCCAGCCAATCGCTGCATTGGTGATCGTGGTTTCGACTATCGATACATCTACCCTTTTCGAGGAACACAAGAATACGCAGTAATCACAGATAATTTAATCCAGATATTTTAATCCAATCCACAAATTCGTTTGAAGAACCAAATTAGCCAGAGTTCAGTTATCACGATTGGAAGATCTGGCATCTGTCAAATAATCTCAGATGTATTAAGCAAAGTATGAAGAACAGATCCCTGGTTGGATAGTGTTAGTAAAGCTATTGTAAATAAAGTCTGGAATTAATTTCCATAAATAAATAATATCCTTTTTTTTTTAAGAAAAAAAAAAGAAGTCATAGAAATCATAAAAATATAATTACTAAAATATAACAAGTGGAAATGTCTATAGTCAATATAATTTTCAGTTCTAAAGAAATGCTGTATTTGAGTGTGAAAAACATTATTCAGTCACAAACCAATAGAAAAATCTTGGAAAAATGAAAATTAATTTGTTATAAAGTGTAGTAATCCTGATTATGGCTAGTGTAATACCTGTATTTGTTGCATATTTTATATCTATTCATTTTCTGTAGAATTAAGTGTATTACAGTAAACACATTATTCGTTCTCCGTTTTTATCTGTGGTAACTGACAGTATGCCACAATTCACTTTGTATTTACTTTGTAACCTGAAGATTTTGGTTAAAAATAATAATAATCCCTTTCCTATATTAACTGAAGATCATTTGTTCTTCTACACAGGAAAAAGCCTCCAGTCCAGTATGTGCGTTGTGAAATGGAAGGATGCGGTACAGTGCTGGCCCACCCGCGCTATTTACAGGTACAAACACCAACTAGCGCTTCCCTCACTGACTGACACCTTACACAGAAATTGGACTTGAAACCTTTCTGTTGTCTTTCTCTCCTGCAGCATCATATTAAATACCAACACCTGATGAAGAAGAAATACGTCTGCCCTCACCCTTCGTGCGGAAGACTCTTCCGGCTGCAGAAACAACTGCTGCGCCATGCCAAGCACCACACAGGTTAAGACAGACCTGTCTAAATACTTATTATGTAGTGTCTTTGGTTAGGTGGCTTTTTTTTAAAAGTACAACCTATGTTGCAGATCAGAGAGATTATATTTGTGAGTTCTGTGCTCGTGCCTTCAAGAGCTCTCACAACCTGGCTGTGCATCGAATGATACACACTGGAGAGAAGCCACTACAGTAAGTCATATCTCTGCTGCTTACACACTATTTACACACTTTTCCAATTGAGGAAACCAAGGGCATTTTCAGACCTGTAGATTGTTTGCTTTTGTTTCAAAAAGGGGACATATTTGTTATGATGTTGCATTTTCTTCTTAGCTTGGCTCACTTTCACAGAGCATACCAAAATGTGTTTATGTAAGTCACATGTGAGTAAAACTGTCCTCTTATTGGTCAGAAATCACCTGTTTACATTCCTCTGCGTCATCCATTAAGATGGACCGACAAGTTCACTCCGCTGGCTTGTCGTGGCTTTATCTGTTGCTGTAAACACATCTGACATGCAAACGCATATAGACTGACTGATAAATTATATACATTTAATTATATATTATATATAAAATAATAGACACTGCTTATTTTTATATAACACATTTCCTGTTATGAATTATGATACCGCTTTGCTCGTTGGTCCATTGGGTCAGATTGCTTTCTCACTTCAACCAAACTGTACCAGATTTTGTTTCCATTTGGGCCTAGACCACCTCATACAGGCAATCTTTGGGTTCAAATTATTTTATAATTTCACCTTACTTGTAAAGCGTTTTATAAACCTGTTGCAAACAAAGGAGAAGCTTTAAGGACCGCCTGCAGTTAAAAAAAAAGAAAAAAAAGCTTGATGGTTTCATTTTTGACAAGAAAGAAATTAAGGGTGTCAACGAATTGAAAATTGAATTTACCTCGGCATAGTTGAATAACAAGAGTTCAGTACATGGAAATGACATACAGTGAGTCTCAAACTCATATATAAATCTCAACATAACACCGACTGTTACGTAACAGTCGGGATCATTAATATGCACACCCACAATATTTGCATATGCCAGCCCATGTTCAAGGCATTACATAAGGGCAGGCAGTATTAATGTCTGGATGTGCACAGCTGAATCATCAGACTAGGTAAGCAAGCAAGAACAAAAACAGCGAAAAATGGCAGATGGAGCAATAATAACTGACATGATTCATGATATCATGATACTTTTAGTGATATTTGTAAATTGTCTTTCTAAATGTTTCGTTAGCATGTTGCTAATGTACTGTTAAATGTGGTTAAAGTTACCATCGTTTCTTACTGTATTTACGGAGACAAGAGCCGTCACTATTTTCATTTTTAAACACTTGCAGTCTGTATAATTCATAAACACAACTTCATTCTTTATAAATCTCTCCAACAGTGTGTAATGTTAGCTTTAGCCATGGAGCACTATCAAACTCATTCAGAATCAAATGTAAACATCCTTACGCAATTAGACATGCTGCATTACGAACACTTTGTAAAGATCCATTTTGAGGGTTATATTAGCTGTGTGAACTTTGTTTATGCAATGATAGAGTCAAGAGCTCGGGAGGGGGCGGAGAGTGCGAGAAATTAAAGGGGCTGCAGCCTGAATCGGCGCATTTCTAATTATGCTTCAAAATAGGCAGTTAAAAAAATTTATTAAAAAAAAATCTATGGGGTATTTTGAGCTGAAACTTCACAGACACATTCAGGGGACACTTTAGACTTATATTACATCTTGTAAAAAAACATTCAATGGCACCTTTAAGACATAAATATTAGAATTGTAATTTTACAGTTGTACAGTAAAATGAAAGAAAAAAAATCATCAGGATATCATTTTTATAAGTGAAATAGCATTTTTACCATAATAATAGTTCATATTTTGTTTAATATTTTTATTTAATAATTCCAACAATCATAATAAAATTGTCACATTGATAATTGATAATCAAAATTCTTTGGCCTAATTGTGCAGCCCTATAAAAAACCCAGAAAACCTGAAGCTCTTTAAAAAAATTGCCTTTGCTATTTTCATCTGAAAAATAAAAAAAAAAAATTCTCAAATTGTGCACCCAATAATAAATATTATATATATATATATATATATATATATATATATATATATATATATATATATATATATATATATATATATATATATATATATATATATATATATATATATATACATACATACAATATATATTTAGTACATTTTACAACAAAATATTATTTAATTTTTAAAAATTTTCACATTAATTCAGTTCATTACTTGGTGTTTTGGTAATTGTGAAATATATCAATATATTTCATATATCGATATCTGAGTGAAAACTGTTTCTACGCCATATGTTTTTCAGTGTAGTAACAGAACGGATTTTTCAGACAGATTTATCTGTGTCTTACAAACAGGAGGACAAACAGAAATCATCCTCAAAGTAACAACATCGGTTGAGTCAACATTGCTCTATTAAGATGTTTAACAACAGAGAAGAACAATGTGTCACTATGTTTTAAAAAAAAACATCTAAGCTCTTTACTTTAGTCAATAGAATAAATTTATGAATTAGAATTATTTGTATATCTCTATCCCTCATCTCCTTCCTAGGTGTGAAATCTGTGGTTTCACTTGTCGTCAGAAGGCCTCCCTCAACTGGCACATGAAGAAGCACGATGCAGACGCCACATACCAGTTCTCCTGCAGCATCTGTGGCAAGAAGTTTGAAAAGAAGGACAGTGTGGTGGCTCACAAAGCCAAGAGCCACCCTGAGGTGCTCATTGCCGAGGCCTTGGCCGCCAACGCCGGAACACTCATCACCACTCCTGCCGGAGTCACTACTCTGCTGGAGACCTCCACAGGCTCTCTCCAGACTGAGCAGGTGGTCCCTGAGACCCAAGGGGGCTCTGCGTTGCCAGCGGGTCAGGGGGTCCCGGTGACGCACGTGGATCCAGTGATGGTTGTTTCACAGGATCACCCGCTGCACTCCATGCAGGTTCCAGTGACCCTGGCCTTGTCGTCAACAGAGGAGGAGAATAACGCTCCCTCACAGCAGACCTCCGCTCACTCTCTGCAGATGCCACTGCAGTACGTTTCTACGTCCGTCTCGCAGCAGCAACATCACCAAATTCAGCAGCTTCCTCTCCAGCCCTCCGCTAGCAGCATCTCTCAGCAGGCCGCTATGGTCCAGCAGATGCCCGTGCAGTCCTACAGTCCTCAGTCCCAGATTGTCCAGATGACCTTTAGAGCTCTTCCTCAGCAGCAGCTCCCAATGGTTTCTGTTGCACAGCAGTTGCCTCTTCAGACCACCCAGCCACATCAAAACCAGACCCTCCCTAGGACCCCAACCCACAACCCGGCTCCTAATACTAACCTCCTCTCCCAAACCCTGCCCGAGGCGCCCTCTGACTGCCGGAGCGGTTTGGGATTCGGGAGTAATCCTGCCTCCTCTTCATCTACACCTTCCCAGTCTTCCACTGCTCCTTCTGAGACGAGACAGGTGGTCTGGGAGGGAGATGGGACTAATGAGAATGGAAACGGGGGTGGGGTTTGGGAGGCGGGCAGGCAGGGCCAGGAGCAAAACATGATGGACAGTTCAGACGGCCAGATGCAGCGTGTTCTGATCTAGTGAAGGAAGCTGGTGTAACATGGAGGAAAGTGATATGACTGTTATTTGTCACCCTCATACATGCCCTGAAGTTAAATATATAGAATCATAAATATATTGTATGTAATCGCATTAACTTTTGGTAGCTTTGTAGAAATGTCTGTACCAGGGAGACTGTGTTTGAGTTGTTGTCATTGTTCATTTTGTATATAAACAGTTATAGTTCCCTCCAACAACCACATCTGTTTTGTGTGTTTATGTGTTTGTTGTTTTGTGGCTGTAGAGGCTTTGGCAGACCTCATTTCGTGGTTGTCTGTGCGAGTAAAGCCATTGTGTAAGCAAATTTGTGCCATCATGTGGCTTGAATTGGTACTGTAGAAACTAGGGATGCATCCATTTTACAGATGGGCCGATAATTGTTTTAATTTAATGGTCCATATTAAAATGATATCCTATTTTGTCTAAGAAGGTAAAAAATTAAACCCTAAAAACAAATCAGCTGATTAAGTGAATTTAGGCTAAATATTACATTTAACAGTGTTACTAAATTACTGGCATTTTAAGAGAGCATAATGATGACAAAGGTAACATAAATGCAAAAATAATGGAAACTCAAACTAAATCTTCAATATTAGCTGATATACACTACTTTTCAATAGTTTGGGGTTGATAAGATTTTTTTGATGTTTTTGAAAAAGTTCTGCTCACTAAGGCTGCATTTATTTGACCGAAAATACAGTCATAACAGTAATGTTGTGAAATATTAGCACAATTTAACAACTTTTAAAGTGTAATTTATTCCTGTGATGCAAAGCTGATCAGCATCATTACTCCATTCTTCAGTGTCACATGATCATTCAGAAATCATTCTAATATGCTGATTTGGTGCTCAGGAAACATTGACCACGAAACCAGTCTTAAGTCACATGGGTATATTTGTAGCAATAGCCAACAATACATTGAATGCGTCAAAATTATCGATTTTTCTTTTATGCCAAAAACCATGTAAAGATCATGTTCCATGAAGATATTTTGTAAATTTCGTACCGTAAATATCAAAAATGTATTTTTGTGAGTGGATATGCATTGCTAAGTGCTTAATTTGGACAACTTTAAAGGTTATTTTCTCTCTTTTTTTTGCACCCTCAGATACCAGATAGTTGTATCTCGGCCAAATGTTGTCCTATCCTAACAACCCTACATCAATGGAAAGCTTATTTATTCAGCTTTCAAATGATGTATATATCAATATTTATTTTTTTTTAATGATCCCTGTGACTGGTTTTGTGGTCCAGGGTCACCATTCTTGGTGGCAAAAAAAAAAAAACTGTAACTATGTATAAATGTCTTTATTGTCACTGTTGATCAATTTAAAGTATCCTTTCTGAATAAAACATACAACTTCCTTAAAAAAAAAAAAACTTGCTGACTCCAAACTTTTGAATGCACAATAAGTGTATACCTAATTTCAACATGCCATTTTTTTAGGGGAAAAAAACTATGACCAGTAACAGATACTAAACCAATATATCGTGCATCCCTAGTAAAAATAAACCATAATAGCTCAAGTGAAAAAGGAAAACTCAAGTTTGAACATACATTGACAATATACAGTACACTACAGTATATATTTTTTTTAATCATAAGGCAGCCAACATGTGTAAGTATTTAGATTTATTGTTTCAAAACAATGTAATTCAACTAATGTAAGATACAAATGGTTTTTTGGAAACTACAGACCCAAATAAATCCATTTTAATTATCAAATCTATTCTTTACATATGTTTTGCAGAGTCTCTTTATTTGTATTGACCACACTGTCATTTGTCTCCTCTGGAAAAAGTCTGTTACACATTTTACAGACTAATAATGTAATTAGTAGCATATTAATTCAATAAATATAACACACACAGCATTGTGAGTGTTTTTCACATAAAAATGAGTTGTTGCCCACTTTATGAGCGTTATATTGTCTTTTAGGGGTGTGAGAGTCTGGCATACTGCTTGAGTGCACGTTTTGGAGGAATGAGAGAATCATTCACCCCCACTCTTCTTTTCTTTCGTTGTTCATTGTCTTTCTCTCCGTCTGTCTCTGTGTCTTCGACACAAGAAGCCAGCGGATCATGACTGTGTGAACCTGCAACACTGGCATCATCCTTTGGTCCATTATCAGAGGTGACCACACAGTTACTCTGCAGATCGCTGTCATGTGCGAACTTGCAGCGGCTTCCAAAGCGGCAGCGACCATCCTTCCTGTAGGCCACACAAATGCGCTTACCGCCTATCTGGGTGGGGCGGGCTTGTAAAGTAAGAGGTACATGTTTCTGCAGGACATTCAGTCTTTCCTCAGCCATTTCCTTGAAGGGGTTAGCAAACACACTGCTGCCTGTAAGCGCTCCAACTGAGCTGGAGCCTCCCAGAGGTGGAGGCGGGAGCTTGTGAGTGTGAGGACGCACGGATGGGGTCAGCAAGGACTTGGAAAAGGAGCGGTTGGCAGTAGGCGCCTCCTCTTGATCCTCATTCTCTGGACCAGATTCAGACTCACTGGAAGGTGATTCCGACTCCAACAGGAAATTACGGCTTTTTGTCTCCTCTACAGCACAATCAGTCTTTTTGAAGGACCTAAGTGGGAATAATGAAAGGTGTTTATTTAAAAAGTGATATTTGAAGCTTCTTAGCTCATTACAGGAATAGTTTACCCTTTTATTCATGCAAGTGAATGGTGACCATGCTGTCAAAACTTTCCTAACTTCTCAGTTCATCAGAGAAGTAGTTTGCACAAAAACAAAAAATATATTTGTCATAATTTTTCATTCTTGTCTTTCAAAACCCATCACTTTATTCAATTCAATACACAAAATCAGTTAGCAGATGAGCTCTTTCACACAACATAACTGAATGATGACCGCAACTCATAAACTAGATTTTTAGTGAATAGAGACATAAATGTCAGCCTTTTCTCACACAAAGCTATCATAAGGTCAGAAGTCTTCGAAAACAGTGCAGGAGTCATAAGGACTACTTTTATGGTGCCTTTTTATTTTTTGGTGATTAAAGGGTTAGTTCACCCAAAAACGAAATTTCTGTCATTAATTACCCTCATGTCATTCCACACCCGTAAGACCTTCGTTCATCTTCGGAACACAAATTAAGATATTTTTTGATGAAATCCGAGAGGTTTTTTATCCTCCATTGAAAGCAATGAAATTATCACATTCAATGTCCAGAAAAGTAGAGAAGTTGTTAAAATAGTCAACGTAACTACAGTGGTTCAACCTTAATGTCATGAAGTGACGAGAATATTCTGTGTGCAAAAAAAAAATAAAAATAACTTTATTCGACAAATTCATCTCTCCCATCATTCTGCTTCGCTATTTTCCTTGCAGCGCTTTTCGACGCAGGAACCGGCCAATAACCGGCCAGCGTTTGGATGTAAACACAGAAGCGCAGCACTGCGCCAACTGCGTAACAGACTGACAGGGAAAGGAAAAACTGTTGAATGAAGTCGTTATTGTTGTTTTGCGCACAATAAGTATTCTCTTTCACCTCATACCATTAAAGCTGCAGTCCGTGATTTTTCCTCTTTGTCACCATCTCTGTTTGAAACCTGCAACTGCAGTCATATGCGGAACAGTTGTCTGTACGCGTGTTGTGCCCATGAATCTAATGTTTGCACCGGTGTGGATACTGAACTTCAGAATCACAGACTCTAAGTCTTGCAAATATGACCAATATAAGAATTTTCACTGGAAAATATCATCTGAACAAGTAAGTAACATTTCTGCCACTTTTGTTTTGACCAACTGAGGAAAAAAGCATCAGGCCTACAATAAATCACGCTGCCAATGATGATTAAATCTAACGATCGTTTAGCTGGGATCATGCC
This sequence comes from Chanodichthys erythropterus, assembly GCF_024489055.1. NCBI lineage: Eukaryota > Metazoa > Chordata > Actinopteri > Cypriniformes > Xenocyprididae > Chanodichthys > Chanodichthys erythropterus. The sequence continues at coordinate 33,257,585 of NC_090232.1, read as the reverse complement.
AAACCGTGCAAATTATTGTTATATTGTTCTCAAATTGTTAATGTTAACAACATCAGCATTGCGTGACTGTGTATTTAGTGTATATTAGCGTTACCTGTAGATTTCAATTTCTGTAGCCACTCCACAGTCTGAAGTCTTTTGCTTTTTGACTACGGGTGAATCTCCAGTTATCACTGATGATTGTCATTTGGACCTTTCTGGATTACAATCTGCCATCAAAATGATAAGTTTAATTATTTCAGCTGCTGTGAGAAAACGCTATAAATGATCCGCTGCCAGCAGCATCCTCACGTGATAAAACCAACTAGCCTGGACTCCTTTCTTTCTGTTTACGGACGTGATGTAATGACACACAGACGAACTGCTGCAATCTCGAATTTCCCACAGAAATCCACCAGTATCAATTTATTATTAAACATTATTACAAGATTACCGTTGTGAATTGAGCTAAGATAATGAGATAGTTTTGAACACTGGCTGGTTATGTACTTGCTCAAAAATTGATTTTGGATCTTTTTAACCAAAAAAAGTTACGGACTGCAGCTTTAAGGTTGAACCACGGTAGTCACGTTGACTATTTTAACGATGTCTTTGGTACCTTTGTGGCCACTGAATGTGGTAATTTCTTTGCTTTCCTTTGAGGATAATAAAAAAAACCTCAGATTTCATCAAAAATATCTTAATTTGTGTTCTGAAGATGAACAAAGGTCTTACGGGTGTGGAACGACATGAGGGTGAGTAATTAATGACAGAAATTTCATTTTTGGGTGAACTAACACACTTTATTGTACGGAATATATCTCTTATATATATATATATATATATATATATATATATATATATATATATATATATATATATATAAATATATAACGTTATATTCGCACCTAAGAATGAATGTCATTATGGGTTTATTTCATATGGTGAGTAAATGAGTGAGTTATCCCTTTAAGATTCAAGTTTTCGACTGTGGAAAGATGCTATTCTCCACACTTGGCTTTCTTTGAAATGAAAAACACCTATACTGATTTAAAAAGGATGTATAATGTATTTGTCTAATTAATTATGAATTACTTACTCCTTCTGATTGTCTTCTCCATTCTCTTCATCCTCTGACTCGGAGGAAACACCGTATCCCACAAGCGAATTCATATTGACTCAAATATAGGACAGGTTAATGACAACTGTGATCCAAATCCGTTCAAAGTCTTGTCAACATGAATCGTTCTGAAAGGTTCAATTGTCAGTCGTTTATTTATCCGGAAGTCAGTGTTTCTTCTTGGTCCCTGAACAGATTGTAGTAGAAATAAAAAGTAAATAAAAATGCGCCATCCAGAGGCGCGGAATGGTATTGCGACAACGATTTCAGCATGAGCAGATGGTGTGGAAAAAAGTGAAACCAGACGAGGTTTATACAGGCTGACATTTTAAAATCTGAACAACATGCCTAAAGAAATGCACTGAATTACAGATTCACACTGTGGGTTTCACAATGAGGATATCAGTGTTGTTATTATTAACTAAAACTAGGATATTTTAAAATCTGAAAATAAAATTTAAATAGAGAAATTATTAAAAATTAAAAAAAAATACTAAATAAATCTAATAAAAATGACAAATGCACATAGGCTAGGCCTAAAAAACGTAGGCCTACTAAAATGAAAATGAAAACTGATAATAAAAAAATAAAAGCCAACTCAAAATATTAATAAATACTGCAATATATAAATAATACTAAAATAACACTGGGATTAATGTGGTGATAGACATATGCATCATTTATGATGGGCACTGATGGGACACTTACTATTAGATTTACTATTTTGTCTCCACCGCTTTGTGGAACAGCATCTACAGAAGAAGCATCTTATCTATTTAAACTGGATCCAGTATATTAACAAGCATTACAATGAATGGCAATCAGTCACTGGAATGTATTTTTAATGTTTTAAGATGAGTGTTCGTTGCAGCTGTTATCAGTGGCGGAAGGAATATGGAAATAGCGTGTATCTTCTCTCATGCACAGTCTGCAAACAGACACATATTTGGATCTATCACTTTTCCACAGCTGCGGCAACTTTCTAGGGATGATACAAAATGCAAACAAAGGTTTCACAGCTTGCATGCCCTGACTGACTGACTGACTGACTGCCTGATGAATCTGCAATTTTGGTGTATTACATAAACATATAAAAATAAAAGATGTTTAAATGTCACTTTATTTGATCATTTGAATGGGCAGGGATGTATAACAGAAAGACCCAATGGGGCTTAGTGCTTTAAGAAACATTTTTTAATGCTAGAATATGTGTTCCCCATTGCCTATTCGAGATACCGCTTCAGTATAGGGCCCTCAGACTATGAACACTAGACCAAATACTACTGATTACTGATTTCCAGACAGAGTATTATTTAAGATAATGATCATTTGTGCATGGATAACCTATAATTATATACATATACATATATATACACATATATATATATATATATATATATATATATATATATAGAGAGAGAGAGAGAGAGAGAGAGAGAGAGAGGAGGTTATATAACGCTGTTATGAAGTAAAAGTAAAATCGATTTCCACAATAAAATTCATGCACAATTTAAAATGTCCATGTTTTCTACTAATGTTACACTAAGGTTTTAACAACAGCACTCTTGACATCAGATCACAAAGTTTAAGGATAGGTTGATTCTTGTAGCAGACAAATATGGGATTATTATATTAAAGTTTGAGACACATAGCTTAGATAAATGTCGCCTGACTCAGTTACAGACATTAAAAAAAAAGTTTACAACACTTCCCTGCCTCCCTATTGTAAAACAAGGAGTTGTAGGCACTGATAAGATTAGAAAAACAAAAAAGTGAAATACCACCCTATTATACCACCCTTCCTTGACCTCAATTCCTTCTGTGTTTATGTAGCTATCATGAAAAGGCTGTCCGACCACAGATTTTATCAGGAAGCACAGCAGATTTGTGCAGAATTCAAATGGCCATCACTAAACAAATTTATAAATTTGGCTAATTTAATTATATTTTCTGCTACCAGTGTAGTTTTTCTGTATTTAAATATGAATATCTTGTCATGACTTAATATGAGCAACTTGCAACAAAATAAATCAATGCATTTTCTTTTTAAAGTGAATTATAAATCAACTTTTACATTAAAGGGATAGTTAAGCCAAAAATGAAAATTCTGTCATCATTTACTCCCGCTCAAGTTGTTCCAAACCTGTATACATTTCTACAAAGGAAGATATTTGGAAGAATGTTTGTAGTATGCAGATCTTGCCCCCCATTGACTGCCATAGTATTTTTTATTGTAGTCAATGGGGGGCGAGCTTGGGTACAAACATTCTTCCAAATATCTTCCTAGAAGAAAGAAATGTATACAGGTTTGGAACAACTTGAGCGGGAGTAAATGATAGAATGTTCATTTTTGAGTGAAATATCCCTTTAAAATGTCCTCAGGATCATTCTGGACTCAGGGTTCTTTGTACAATTCTTGATTTGCAAACATGTAGCCTACTTTGCTACTTAAAGGGTTAGTTCACACAAAAAATGAATATAATGTCATTTATTACTCACCCTCATGCCTTTCCACACCTGTAAGACCTTCGTTCATCTTCGGAACACAAATTAAGATCCGAAATCCGATGGCTCTGTGAGGCCTCCATAGGGAGCAATGACATTTCCTCTCTCAAGATCCACTAATGTACTAAAAACATATTTAAATTGGTTCATGTGAGTACAGTGGTTCAATATTAATATTATAAAGCGACGAGAGTATGGTGCGCCAAAAAAAAATTTAGTGATGGCCGATTTCAAATCACTGTTTCATGAAGCTTCGGAGCGTTATGATTCTTCTGTGTCGAATCATGATTCGGATCGCGTGTCAAACTGCTGAAATCACGTGACTTTGGCGCTCTGAACAGCAGATTCGACACACTGATTCACTGTGCTCCGAATCTTCCTAAAGCATTGTTTTGAAATCGGCCATCACTAGATAAATAAATCGTTAAATAAGTCGTTATTTTGTTTTTTTGGCGCTTCAAAAATATTCTCGTCACTTTATAATATTGATATTGAACCACTGTACTCACATGAACTGATTTAGATGTGTTTTAGTACCTTTATGGATCTTGAGAGAGGAAATGTCATTGCTCCCTATGAAGGCCTCATGGAGCCATCGGATTTCAACTAAAATATCTTAATTTGTGTTCTGAAGATGAACGAAGGTCTTACGGGTGTGGAACGGCATGAGTAATAAATGAAAGAATTGTCATTTTTGCGTGAACTAACCCTTTAAACATCCTAATAATCCAACAGATGAAAACTTAAAATCATGACATGTGATGCTCAAAATTCACATTTGAAGTATGATTCCATGCAATTCATGTTTGTGAAACATCTAATGTTAAACCACAGCCCTTATTTTACTCATAAACCCAAACCTGCCATTCTAAAAAGCCATGGGGAACTCAAAAGGCTCGAAATTTTAAAACACACAGCTCTATTGGGTGCTTTTTCCTCTTATTTGTTTATATTTTCCAGTTTGCGTTTATATCTATGAGGAGAACTCTAAGCCAATGAAAATCCGTCCCAGCCCCTCAACGCACCACGTTCCCATAGGGGGCGGAGCCACGGACAATTCAGAACTACATCTTAAAACAGGAGAACAGCGTCTTTGGAAGTCGTGCTGTAAGTCATGCGAGATATTTGGTCACAGTGAAATAACTGCAAATATATAAGGAGTGAGAAACAGCGCCTGAGGGTCCATTCAACATCTCTACAGCCTACGGTAGTATTATATGAGGCTATAAAACAAGAATATGCTGATTTATTCCTTCAGTGCTGGTTTATTCCTGCTGTTGATTCAAACGTTATTTTTCAAACGTTAGGTGTTTTTGAGTATAAATGGCTGGCAGAGGTACAAACGGTCGTCATGGGTTGCGGGGCCACGCAGGGAGAACCGCAACTCTAGCCCGGCTTCTTCACAAGGAATGCATCCAACTCCTGGAGTCATACGTAAGTCTCAAAAGAGAGTTTATTTATACAGAACTAGCCTAATCTGATTATTATATTTAACTGTTGAGTCTTTCCTAATTATGGCTTGGTGTGCGACGCAAACTGAAGTCATCGACATCATGACATTTAGTTAAAAGAATGTCTGGAGGCAGCAAATGATTTGTTACAGAAGTTGACAGTGTTGTCTGAGCTGCTGTGTGTGATCCAGGCTTGTCGGTGCGCGCAGTGGACGGATAAGGCGCGATTGTTCCAGTAATAAATACATTTTGGTTTCCTGCCAAATTGTTCAGGTCCACCAACTCCTCTGTTGTTTTCCCAGTTATGTTCAAACGTACTTTAGAGTTTCGGCTTGTTTCCTGAAAAGAATTGCCTGAAACTTGGGAGCGGTTTGGAATGTATAGTGGATTCTTTTATCTTTGGAAATAGGTGAGCAACATCTGATTACTATTCAACCCAGTGAGCTGCTCTGCCGGAGGACCAGCCTGGCTTTAGAGGGTGCTACATTATTAATTAGTGACTTAATAATATGCCAACTACACGCTTCTATGAACATCAGACTTTCAATATTTGAATTACACTTCATTTGGTAACACTTTACAGTGTCAGTTACATGTTACATGCAGTTACTATAGTATTAACTAAATTATGCATAATTACATGCATCTAACACTAAACCCAACCAAACCCTAATCTTAACCCTATAGTAAGTACATGTAGTTACTTAAAGGGTTAGTTCACCCAAAAAATGACAATTTTGTCATTAATTACTCACCCTCATGTCGTTTCACACCCGTAAGATTTTTGTTCATCTTCGGAACACAAATTAACCCTCTTCTGCACACATGTTGATGGCACATGAAAAAAAAAATATTCCACATAATTTTTTGGTTCATTTGGGAACATTTTATTGATAAAAAAAAAAAAAGTCCCCCCACCCTCCCACAAACCCTAAATATTTTTTCGTTGCCTCAGGGCAACATTGTGTGACAATGGTACAGAGTCATAGAGAAAATTATCATCAAAATCAATTAAAAAAAAAAAAAAAAACATTCAAGAAATCATTAAGTAAAAAGGGAAAAAAGACATTAATATATTGAATTTGATACATGCATAGGACTGTATCATGTAGTGTGCTATGTTGTGTACTTCATGTAATAAGATTTCACTCTGTACGAAACTTCAAAAAGCACTTCTTCTCTGCTGTGACATAGTGGTGTATGTTACAATTTTTGCACATCACTTTGGGTGTTCCTGCACACCCAGGAATCTTGCATCTTCCCATCTTATAATACATTGTTGCCAATGAGAGGTACTCTCTAAAACCTCCTCGAAAAGTACCCCTTATCGCACAACGTTGCCCTGAGGCAACGAAAAGAAAAACTGAATTTCTGAACATGCAAAATAAAAAAAAACTTCATAAAACCTTACAAAAGGCTTCTCTACACCTTCATACACACACACATATTTTTTTATGTACAGTTAATGTCATTTTAAATAAGATTACTAAAGCAAATAATATTGCCTTCTTCTCACACCATGTGCTCCTGTGACCATGTGTCAGAACAGGACGTCCCACCTCTTAAAGGTGCTTGATATGGACTCCAACACCTTACTGAACTGTTCTTTGGTACTTTCTCAACCTTTCTAATTGGTTGTAATCATTTAAAGAAAAATTTACTAAACATAGGGCTTAAGAAAACGCTGTGCTGTAGAGGGTTAAGATATTTTTGATGGAATCTGATCGCTGTCTGACTCCTTAATAGACAGCAATTTAACAACCACTTTCAAGAAGCGACGAGAATACTTTTTGTATGCAAAAACAAAACAAAAATAACGAATAATCATTCAACAATCTCTTCTCTTCCCTGTCATCATCCTTACGTAGTTGCAGCAGTAAGCACAGTTAAAGGGATACTTCACCCAAAAATGAAAATTCTATCATCATTTACTCCCCCTCAAGTTGTTCCAAATCTGTATAATTTTCTTATATATTGTTTTTTCTTATATTATATTTTCTTATATCTAGATATTTTGAAAAATGTGTTAAACTGAACAGTTTTGTGGCACCATTGACTTCCATAGTAGTTTTTTTTTTCCTACTATGGAAGTCAATGGTGCCCCAAAGTGGCCTGGTTACAAACTTTCTTCATAATATCTTCCTTTGTGTTCAACAGAACAAAGACATTTATACAGATTTGGAACAACTTGAGGGGGAGTAAATGATGACAGAATTTTCATTTTTGGGTGAACTATCCTTTGAAGGCTTCTGTTTTTATGTCCGAGTGCTGGCTCAGTATTGGCCAAAGCTGAGCAGCACGACACACGCGTGTGATGCTGACGCAGGAGCCGGCCAATAATGAGTCGCCGTTCTGATGTAGAACCTGGAAGCGCTGAATGTAAACAACGTACCAGAAAGACACAGAAGAAATTGTTGAATAAAGTCATTATTTAGTTTTGTGCACAAAAGTATTCTCGTCGCTTCATAAAATTAAGGTTGAACCACTGCAGTCATGTCGACTGTTTTAACGATGTCTTTAGTACCTTTCCAGACTTGAAAGTGGTTGATTGCTGTCTATTGAGGAGTCAGACAGATATCGGATTTCATCAAAAATATCTTAATTTGTGTTCCGAAGATGAACGAAGGTCTTACGGGTGTGGAACGACATGAGGGTGAGTAATAGATGACAGAAATTTTCATGTTTTGGTGAACTAAACCTTTAATATCACTTAAATGTATAATTACATTGTAACAAAGACACCTTAAAATAAAGTGTAACCTTTTATTTTAAGGTGTCCGTGTTACAGTGTAGTTCTACATTTAAATACTGTGTAAGAAGAATTAACAAAATGCACTTACTATAGGGTTAGTGTTATGCTTAGTGTGTGATTTAATGTTAGTTGCATGTAATTATGCACAATTTACAGTAATTACTATAGTAAATTCATGTAACATGTGTAACAAGGACACTGAAAAATAAAGTGTTAACAGTATTTGCAATGTGTTTTTTGTTGTTGTTGTTAAAAGGTTTAATATCCTAAAAATTGAATTATCTTTTCAAAAAGATAGCAACTTTTTGGAAGTTTTAAATATGTGTTTAGGTGACCTTTGGAAATTGTATGTTGACTATATAGGGAATATAAGTATGCTTGCTTCTATCTTTTTTTATTTTATTTTTTTTATTGCTGCTTTTACTTACTGTCATGTGTTTACCACGTTTGTTTACCATTTCCTTCATCTGGTATTTCACCGTTCCTTGTAACCACATTTCATTCCCTTTGTCTTACCATTTAGAGAAACAGTGAATCACTGCCGTCCTCACCGGTTGCCGGAGATTATTTAGTATCCACTCCTCCGTTGGTTCCTCAGCTGTCAGATGCAGAAAAAATATCTATCCTGCACGCTGCGCTCAAGGAGTGTCTGCGACTTCTGGAAGATGTCATTACCCGGGAGGACGCAGAATTTTCCGATGAAGACAGCGAGTATAGGAGAAAACGGAAAACTGTGAGGGACCGTCTGGGCCACCTGTTGGCAAGCACAGAGCAGCTACTAGTGGATGGCCAGAAATTTGAAGCTGAAGTTAAAGAGGTGCTGGAGTTAAAGTGTCTAACACGTCATTTTAAATATAATGTTTTCTCATAAATGTAAAGATTTCTGATGAAAGCATCTTAATTTTAATAAACAAACTGTCTGTGCTTGTGTGAAAGGAGCTGGATGGTCAGGCGACCAGTGGGAGTTTCGGTCTGAAGATGTGGATTGTGCGAGTGCTGCAGGACCTCGTGCACTGGACAGGCCAAACATCAGACACCCTCCGCTCTCTGCCAGCAGAGATGGTGAAAGCACCAAAGACAATGTCCCGAAGGACAAGAAGTGGCGCCGGGAAAATAAGGAAGTGAGACTAGATATGTGAACTTCAAACACAAAAAAAAAGAGAGTGAAGGGGTGGAGCGGAAGAGGACAGAATGATAAGAATGAGGAGAAGGAATTTCATTACAGCATGGAGAATGTAGAGAGTCAGAGGATCTGGATGCGGTCACTGGAATTCAGCATTCCAGCATGTGGAAAGCAGCAGGGGTGGGTCTGAACATCTGAACAAGATATTATTTTATGAAAGCTATTTTAATATATTTCTTGTACCGTATGGTTTTATTACCTTTTAAGATTGTTGACCAAATATCTCCTTTTTTGTTCGGATATCAAACTTGCTGTATGCATTTATTGCATTTATAAGGGATAGTTCACACAAAAACGAGAATTCTGTCATCATTTACTCACCCTCATGTCGTTCCAAAACTGTGTGCATTACTTTCTTTTGTGGGGCACAAAAGAAAATATTTGAATATATTCATCTTATTCTATGTACAGATTTGGATGGACATGAGTAAATGATGACAGAAAATTTTCTTTTCTTTTTTTGAGGGAACAATCCCAGGAAATTTCTCTTCAAAATGATAACCTACTGATACAGATATCTTGAACTACTGTACAAGCAACGATGTATACCTTAAAAAGGCTGCTTCACATTTATCATAGAAATGCTTCTTATTCCTTACATGTGCAGTGTTATTAAGTGTACCATCTGTTGATGTTTGTTTGGATTAATTCCCCCATCCACACTCATGGAGCACTCATGCCCTCTGCTGGCTGCATAAAGTTCTGCTTTTTATTCCAGGTCAACTTGTCAGACGTGACTCTGGTCATCTAGTGACAGAGAAAAGTCTACAGACAAGCCCTTTTTCGCGATGATTGAAGTCATCGTACCTTTACACTGATTTTAACATGTTTAATATCTAGTCAAAATATATTAGTAAGCCTGGTATGGCCTATGACTTAAGAGACGTACTGTATCGAGGAGAACTCTAGTGGAAGAGCATTAAGGATTTAGCACCTGGTTATTGTATGAAGATGACTGGAATTGGTAAATAAAGAAAAACATTACCATTTAATTATTTATTATTATTTTTAATATATGTGTTTTAAACTTGCACTGCAATAAATGGCAATATCTGAACTGTCATTCAAACAGGTTGCACTCAATAACTAGTAGTTTGATTACTCTGTGTGTGTGTGTGTGTGTGTGTGTGTGTGTGTGTGTGTGTGTGTGTGTGTGTGTGTGTGTGTGTGTGTGTGTGTACAACTGTGATAAAGGAAAAGCAGGATGTGTTTGGAAGAGGGGGTGGAGTGTATGTTTGTGATCTGTGTGTGTATTTGTGTGTATTGGAAGAGTGGCAGGATGCCTGTGAAAGGGGGAGGGATGTGTATGTGTGTGTTATTGCATGTGTATTTGTCTGAGTATGTATGTGCAAGTGAGTTACAGAGTGAGAGAATAGAGAGAATGTGACTGTGAGTATGTGATGTGTGCGTGAGGCAGGATGTGTGTGAGAGAAGGGTGGGGGAGGGGTGTGTAAGAGAGTGTGTGTGTGTGTGTGTGTAAGGCGAGAAAGGGGGAATGTGTGTGCGCTTGCGTAGGAGGGAGAATCTGTGTGAGAGTCGGATCGTGTGGTGTGTGTGTGCGTTTTTGTGACATATCAGGACACAAATTTGTATAATGACATGGGTATGACATAGGTATTACAAGGAGAGGGTGACTTATGAGGACATTACCCCCATGTCCCCATTTTTCAAAAGGCTTAGAAATCATACAGAATGAGTTTTTTTTTTTGAGAAAGTAAAAATGTGAAAAAAGATGGGTAGGTTTAGGTGCAAGGCGATAGATTTGTACAGTATAAAAACCATTACGCCTATTGAATGTCCTCACAATTCACAAAAATAAATGTGTGTGTGTGTGGTTCAGGTATACCCTACATTATGGGGACATAATAGACATAGTCCACTCAAAGATGGCAATATTTGAAATACTTGTTCTTGTTGGGACATTTTTTTTGGTCCCCATGAGGAAAACAGCTTATGAATCATACTAAGTGATGTATTTTTAATTTAAAAATGTGGAAAGTTTTCTGTAAGGATTGTGTTTAGGGTTAGCGTTGGGATTGGGGATAGGGGATAGAATAAATATTTGTACAGTATAAAAATCATTATGTCTATGGAAAGTCCCCATGAAACATGATAATGTGTGTGTGTGTGTGCTTGTTTTTATGAGGACAAAAATTTGAATAATGACATAGGTATTACACTGGTAATACATTGTAAACCTGTAATTAAAAAGGCTTAAAACATACTAAACAATGTTTTGTTATTTTAGGTTAGTGTAGGGAGATACAATTTTGTATATACAGTTTGTACAGTATAAAAAGCAATACACCAATGGAATATCCTCATAATGATAGATGCATCAACATGGATGGATGAGTGTGTGTGTGTGTGTGTGTGTGTGTGTGTGTGTGTGTGTGTGTGTGTGTGTGTGTGTGTGTGTGTGTGTGTGTGTGTGTGTGTGTGTGTGTGATTTATGAGGACACAAATTTGTATAATGACATGGGTAATACACTGGTATTACGATGTAAACATGAAATATGAGGACATTTCATGAGTTTCCATATTTAAAATAGCTTTAAAACTTACTAAACAATGTTTAATTAAAAATGCAGAATGTTTTCTGTTATGGGTAGGTTTAGGGGTAGGGGGATACAATGTACAGTTTGTACAGTATAAAAACCATTTCGCCTGTGTCCTCACTTTGATAGCAAAACAAACCTGTGTTGATGCATGAGTGTGTGTATGGCCCAAGGAGATCGAAGGGAGAATTATTAATTGACAATAACATATGTGTGTTATGTCTAGGGTGTAATATGATTTGAGATTTGTGTAAGTGTACAAATGTTAATTGGTGAATTTCTGTATGCATTTAAAATGTCATTGTTATCTGACCATTATGAGAATGTGCATGCAGAGGTTTTTTTTTTCCATACTAGATTGTCTGATTGTATGCACACTTGTAGGCTCTCTCTGTGTGTGTGTGTGTGTGTGTGTGTGTGTGTGTGTGTGTGTGTGTGTGTGTGTGTGAGTGCGATAGCGCGCTCCTATGTGTGTGTGTGTGTGTGTGTGTGTGTGTGTGTGTGTGTGTGTGATGGCGCGCTCCTATGTGTGTGTGTGTGTGTGTGTGTGTGTGTGTGTGTGTGTGTGTGTGTGTGTGATGGCGCGCTCCTATGTGTGTGTGTGTGTGTGTGTGTGTGTGTGTGAGAGAGAGAGGGATGAGGGTGGGGGAAGGGTGTGTTTAGATGTGTGCGTCAGAGGTTTG